>NC_041385.1:490031829-490062060 GCF_002162155.2 Triticum dicoccoides
CGCGTGCACCTCCTGACCCGCGGTCAGGGCTGACGACGGGTGCCCTTCGGCTGACGGCGGACCGGCGGGCTGGTGGCGGCTGGCGGCGGCCCGTCGCGGTGGTGGCGCCGTCCTTTGGCGGTAGGGCGGCCTGGTGGCTCAGGTTGGGCGGCGGCGCGTCCTCGGCCCAGATCTGGGCCCTTAGGACCCCATCTGGGTCCTAGCGGGCCGGTCCCCGGGCGTGGCCTCGTTGTCTGTGGCGTGGTGAGGAGGAGGAGCGGCTCGGATTTGGGGTGGCGGCACCAACGGCGTGCCGGCAGCAGCGGGAAGGCGGGAGGGCCCATGAGGGCTCGGCCGGGCCTGTGGGCCCACGGGCCTGGTGTGCTCCTGCTATTGCGTTCGAATGGCTACCGTCATGGACGGTGGAGGTGGGGCCCTCCCGCATGCCGACGGTGTTGATGCCCTAGTCCGGGCTCTGATTCTTCGCCGTGCTGTCCTCACTTTGCGGTGCCGTGGTGAGACGATGTGGGGGCCTCATGACCGCGTTGGCACACGATGGGGGTTGGTTTGGTGGCAGGCTCCGGGGCGCCCGAGGTGCGGGTTGGGATCGGGGGAAACCCCTGTCGGCATGGCCAACACTGGCGCGGTGGCGCGTGCGGGTGCCAACTGACCTTCTGGGAGGGCGTCAGGGCTACCCTTCCTCTCGCCTCGTCGTGTACCAGGGGAAACCCTTAACAGCAACGTTGTCATCGCCGCGATCCTTCTTGGAGGTGTTGATAGGTGCCGGTGCTTCGGAGTCTTGGAGTCTAGTGGAAGATCCTGGTGGGCGCCGCGATCGCGAGGCTTCTTCGTTTTTGTTGATCCGTCGTTGTCAACATTTGTTTCTTTTGCTTTTCTCATCGTTTCTTTTGGGCGTGACTGTGCTACTTCCGCCCCAGCACCTATCCATGTATGGTTCGGTTGGTTGCTTTGTATACAAAGCGGGGGGAAACCCTTTTTCGGTAACAGCCCCGGATTTGCCTTTTTGCACAACCCTGAGTTCAATGTGTTTTGCCCTGAAAATTTACACACATGTGTGTTATGCCTTCATGTATATCTGTACTTTTTTCACAATTTTATGAAATGTAAAAATATGAATTTCGATGAAATTTGAATTTTGAATCTCGAGGCCTCCAGTGAGCTCGGTCACCAAAGGCAATTTCCGCATAAGAGCAACTCCAACGCGGCGACCCAAAAGGACGCGTGCTTTGCTCACTTTTCGTCCGTTTGGGTCGGCCTGCGTCCGGTTTTTGATTTGGATCGACAGGTGCGCCCAATGGAAGGCCGACCCAAATTTGCCACAAAGAAAGATAACAAAATGAACCACACCTGACATAGATAACAACAATAAAAACGTAATTTACAATAACTCGTCGGTCAACCGCCGGCCAATGTCCACTTACACTTAATTAAGCATTCGTAAAAACAAAAACAAAAGTTGACGCCCGCACATAGCCCTAGACGCCGGCCTTGCCCTTGCCCTTGCCCTTGTTGTCGTCATCGCCGCCAGTGAGGTCGATAAAGATAGGAGGCGGAACGGCCAAACTGAAGGCGGCTTGATACACCGCCAGGGCTGCCTCCTCCGGCGTCTGCTGCGGTGTAGGCAATGCGGCGACGCAGGCGCGCTCCTCCTCTTCCTCCCGCTCCCTTTGCATGCGCTGCTCCGCGTCTGCGCGCTCCTCTGCCATTCGACGATGCCGCCAATGCTTGAGGTACATGGATGGGGTTGCGCTGACGAACTCCTGCACCTGGCCGGTCTAGACGTACCTCTCGGCCGGCTCGGGCGCAGGCGGCGTCAGGGTTAGCTGTGCCGGCGACGGCGACGGCGGCACCACGCAGCCCCCTGCTAAGGAGATGACCATGGCAGCCGCCATCTCCGCCTGGTACGCGGCCTCCTCCGCTGGTGCTGCTTCGGCCTTCTGTCGCTCCTCCTCGATGAAGTTGGCTGTTGGTGTCAAAACCGGCAGATCTCGGGTAGGGGGCCCAAATTGTGCGTCTAAGGATCAATGGTAACAATGGACAATGGGACACAATGTTTACCCAGGTTTGGGCCCTCTTAAAGGAGGTAAAACCCTACGTCCTGCTTGATTGTATTCGATGAATATAGAGGTTAAAAGAGTTGATCTACCTCGAGATCATAATGGCTAAAACCCTAGCTTGTCTAGCCTATGAATATTATGATTGCCTCTACGGACTAAACCCTCTGGTTTATATAGACACCAGAGGGTCCTAGGGTTGTGCAGAGTCGGTTCACAGGGAAAGGAAATTACATATCCGGACACCAATCTTGCCTTTCACGCATATAGGAGTCCTACCCGGACACGGGGGATGGTCTTTTGCCTCTATCTTCATGGCCCATCAGTCCGGCTCATATCGAATAGACCAGACGCCTGAGGACCCCTTAGTCCAGGACTCCCTCAGTAGCCCCTGAACTAGTCTTCAATGACGATGTGTTCGACACGCGGATTGTCTTCGGCATTGTGAGGCGGGTTCCTTAACTTGAATATCGTACGTCAGCTTCCCTTACAAAAGAACTTTGTCTGGCTCTGCATAATGAATACAACCCTTGCCCACGAAGGCAAGATATTAAAACAAGAATAATGTCTTTTACTGAAAACTTTTTTGGCGAAGGGTCACATTTGACTCTTCAGTATTTTGAATCGTTTTCACCCTTCCCGTTTCGTGTTTCGAGGTCGAGCCTTCATTGGCACGTCTTGTCAAAATAGAGATCATGTCCACTTATTACAGGATTCTAATCAATGGGAATTGGCAACCCAACCGCTCCTTGCGCACGATCTCATTGGGAATAGGCGAGGTTTAAGGCTTAAGAGGGGGACGGTTGGCATTTTCACCGTCTATAAGAGGGCAAAGATTCCTCCTTTCTTCCCCACGCCTTCCTCTAGCCTTTGTCTTCCAATCTTCCAAGCTCCAGCGCCCAAAAAAAGCTCCAATCTTTCCCACCGCCACCACCCTCCCCAGCCATGGCTGGGTCCGGCTCCAAAGGCAAGTGGGAGGCCTCCTCCGTCACTGAGAAGGACATGAAGGATCTCTATAGCGCGGGATACCTGTCTACAGACATCGCACACAGGCTCCCCGACAAGGACTAAGTCATCCCTACTCTGGGCCCGGCGAGAGGGTTGTGTTCCTCCTCCATTTCCTCAGGGGGCTAGGGTTTCCCCTCCACCCCTTTCGTCCGCGACCTTATGTTCTATTACGGGCTAGATTTCCACGATCTAGCCCTGTTGGGGATATAATTATTAAGTGTAAACCGCCCAGGAGGGGCCGGTTCACCCTCAACTCCATTGAAGCCCATAAAGACCCAGAAGATGGCGCTTTACTGATGAAGCTTAGAGGCCCGGAGCCTAAAGGCGGATTAGGGCCCATGGTAGTAAACCGCTATGATTGTATAACTTGTGTTGTAAGATAGGAAAGGGGAGACCGAGCCGGACACTTGTATGAGCCGGCCTCAGGACTCTGTAGACCGGCCGGGCGTCAACCTATGTATATAAAGGGATGACCCGGCGGCGGTTCAAGGACGGGAAAGAACTACTCGAGACCCAGGCAAAGCGTATTTGCTCCCTGGTCATCGCAACCCAATCAATTCCATCACAACTAAATGTAGGCTTTTACCTTCATCAAAGGGGCCGAACTAGTATAAAACTCTCGTGTCCCTTGTCCGGTCTAACCCCTTCAAGCTAACCCATCGCGATGGATCCACGACTAAGTCCTTTCATGAGGACATCTGACGTGTTAATTCCACGATAGTTGGTGCCCACCGTGGGGCTATCGCACGATGGTTTCGAGTTCTTGAAAGGCAGCTTTGAAGGACTCAAAGGGTACGCGGTTGGCCGGATGACCAAGAGTCGTCGCGGCAAGCTCTACATCGACGATGAAGGATGGGGTCCCGAGGCCGGCTCAATCGAGTACGGGTACCAGGTCCCCTTTGGCGGAATTCATGTCTTCATCGGCAAGATCGATGAACCGGGCCCTGAGCCGGACATCTGCACTGACCTCGTCGAGATGGCTCAGCGTGCGAGTCCCGCCCGGATTAAGCCCGCCATGAAGCGTGCGTTCGTAGGATGTGTCCATGGGATCGGATCTGAACCGGTGTCCGAAGGTGAGACAGTCGTTTATTCCGATGGCGAGTCATCCACCGGGGAAACCGAGTCCCTGTACCAAGTTCACGATGGAGCGTTCAAAGGATATTCCGATGGCAACAGTATTCCGGACCCCTTTGAACCGCCAAGTCGGGTTGCTGTTTTCATGGCCGGAACACAGCCCACCTTGCAGTCTTCATCTACAACAGCGATGATGTCCGGATCAGCAGCCGCGGCAGGAGGCCTGGCGCGCCGATCGGCTCAAGTTCTCTCCGGTTTGATGGATGCCTGGGCAGCCCTATTGACCACGGCAGTTACCCCGGAGACGTAGGATCAGCACAATGCAGACGTTGCCAAGCTGAAGGACCAAATAACGCAGGCTAAGGAGGACTTAGCAGCTGAGGACGCTCGGATGGCTGAAGAATGGGCCGCGTTGGATGCCCAGTCACAGCAGATACAGGCGCAGAATTACCGGCTCATGTTAGATCAGAATGCATCAGACGACGTAATGCGGAGAAAGTATCGATCTCGTATGCCGCCGGTCTTCAAAGGACTGAATCTCTTCAATACGCCGGGGGCTGGGCCGAGTAATCCGGCAGCCGCAAACCGGACCGACGCGCCTAGGGCAGCACCGGATCAACCACATATGATGGAACCACCTTGTCAAACGGATAACCCGCCGCAATATGTATCAACACCACCGGGTCACTTTTCTAGCCCTTTGGATAATATGATTGCTGCAGCATCTCGCCTGGCAGCTATTCCAATGGAGGGCGATTCACTGGCGGCGATTGAGACGCGACAGGCAAGAGATCTTCTTCAAACCGACGTTGTGCAGCAGGAGGCTTATTCTTATAGCCGAGACAGAATTCATTCACCCCCCCGTCCGAGCAAAAGCTATAGCAGGCACATGGATGAACCGGAAGTGTCTAGCAGTGCGCAGCGCCGTAATGCCCCTCAAGGACCCAATCTGGCGCGCGGTGAGGTAAACGCTCAGGACGTGGTGGATAATGGCAGAGCATGAAGGGAGGCCGCTTTGGCAGCTCAATATGCGGGTCGTTATCAACCCGCCCCGGTTCAGCCAGCAACGTTAGTAGACCGAGGCACCGGGCTTGCCTTCAGTTCCTGGGGAGTGCCGTGTCTCATTCCGGCTCTCCGTAATGTGCGACTGCCCAAGGATTTCAAGGGTCCATGTAAGGTGCCTAATTACACCGCTGATCAACCACCTGAGGCGTGGGTTGAAAGTTATGAGATGACAATGGAGATGCTGGATGTGGATGAAGCGGCCTGTGCAAAATACTTCACGATGATGTTGGAAGGGACAACCCGTACTTGGTTGAAAAACCCACCAGCCAACTCTATCGAGTCATGGGATCAGGTTAAGGCCCAGTTTATAGCCAATTTCAAAGACACGTGCAAACAGCCTATGTCCATTGTGGATCTGGATGCCTGTGTTCAAGGGGAGAACGAATCAACAACTCATTGGGTGCGCCGGGTTTCAGAAGTTTTGCATTCGTCAGACCGGATTAATGCTAGCCAAGCAATCATAACGCTCGAGCGTAATTGCCGGTTTAAGTCACTGAAGATGAAGTTGGGACGGCTCAAGCGCCACTGCAATGACATGGGAACACTTATCACAGCCTTGGTTAAATATGCCGATTCTGATAATACCAGGGATCCCGATTCTGATGAGGAGAAACCAGAGAAGGGAAAGAAGAACGACGGTGCAAAGGGACAACATCACAACTAAGGGAGCCATGGGAGTAATGGTAAGTGCAAAGTAGATAATTCAGATCTTGTAGCTAACACCAATATGCAGCGTCGTAAAGGTAAACCACCCCAGCGCGGTGGAGGGATGAAACTGAAGTGTCTGTTAAACCAGTCCTGCCCAAAGCATGGGACCAAGGAGGCCCCTGCCACACATCTTTGGAAAGATTGTTATATTATGAAGGAGTTCAAGAACTTGATCTCTTCCGGTATGATCAGGGTCCGTCGGGCGGTTCAGGTCCAGGTTTTCATGATGGTGGCGGTTCAAACTCTGGATTTCAGAATAATCAGGGCAATCAGAACAACCAAGGTGGTAATAACCAGCAGAATAATCAAGGGAACCAGCAACAGTCAGGTTATCAGAGTCACCCAAAGCAATTGAATGGTGGGCAGTATCATGTGTTCACTACAAGTCTGTGCAAGCGCGATCAGAAGCTTCACAAGAGGGCAGTTAATGCTGTTGAACCGGCAGTGCCATGTTATTTGCGGTGGTCCGAGCAGCCCATTGTGTGGAGCAGAGAGTATCATCCGCCCCGGGTTGACAATCCGAGTCATCTAGCTTTGGTGGTGGCACCTCAGGTGGGAGGTTATAAATTTACCAAAGTTCTGATGGATGGAGGGAGCAGTATCAACATCCTATACTATGAGACCTTCCGTCGCATGGGGTTGACAGACAAGAGTCTTAAACCATCAAACACTGTTTTTCATGGTGTAGTACCAGGTAAATCGGCATATCCTATTGGCAAGATTGCTTTGGAGGTTGTGTTTGGAGATGAGCATGATTCTAGGTCTGAAACATTGACCTTTGAAGTGGTGAAAATCCAGAGCCCATATGACGCACTGTTCGGACGACCAACTTACGCAAAATTCATGGCAAGGCCATGCTATATCTATTTACAGCTCAAAATGCCGGGCCATAAGGGGACTATCACAGTACACAGAAGTCAAAAGATCGCTTTGGATTGCGAGGAAGGTGATGCGACCTATGCTGAGTTGGTTTGTGCTACAGAGGAGCTAAAGTTCTATAAAGATAATGTTGATCCGGCAGACATAACTCCTTTGAAGAAGCCCACCACTGAACATGACCCGACCCTCAAGTTTAAACCAGCTGATGAGACTAAACTTGTTGACTTTGTTCCTGGCGATTCGTCGAAACAATTTAGCATCAGCACCAATCTGGATCCGAAATAGGAAAGCGCGCTCATCGAGTTCATCCGTGAGAACCGGGACATTTTTGCATGGAAACCTTCTGACATGCCAGGTGTACCGAGGGAACTCGCTGAGCACACTCTCAATATTGATCCCAAGTTTAAACTGGTCAAACAGTTTCTTCGCCGCTTTAACGAAGAAAGACGCAAGGCCATTGGTGAGGAGGTAGCCCAGCTATTGGCTGCTGGGTTTATCGTTGAAGTATTTCACCCTGAGTGGTTGGCTAATCCGGTGCTCGTTCTTAAGAAAAATGGCACTTGGCGCATGTGTGGACTACACAGATTTGAACAAGGCTTGTCCAGCAGATCCTTTTGCTCTCCCGCGCATTGATCAGATCATTGATGCGACGGCGGGTTGTGAGCGTTTGAGTTTCTTGGATGCTTATTCAGGTTATCATCAGATCAAATGGCAGTTAAGGACCAGGAGAAGAAAACTTTTATCACTCCTTTTGGAGCCTTCTGTTATGTTTCTATGCCCTTTGGGCTCAAGAGTGCCCAGGCAACTTATCAACGTTGTGTGCAGAATTGTCTTCATACTCAGATTGGGCGCAACGTTCATGCTTACATAGATGACATTGTGGTGAAGTCCAGGAAGAAGGAGACATTGATAGATGATCTCAAGGAGACCTTTGACAATCTTCGGGTTTATAAAATGATGCTCAATCCAGACAACTGCGTTTTTGGTGTTCCGGCAGGCAAGCTCTTAAGTTTTCTGGTGTCCAACAGAGGCATTGAGGCTAATCCAGAAAAAATCAAAGCGATTACATCCTTGGCTAAACCAAAGTGTATCAATGATGTTCAGCGTCTGGCGGGTCGAATTGCAGCCCTTAGCCGGTTTATCAGCCGTTTGGGAGAGAAGGCGATTCCTTTGTATCAGATGTTGAAGAAGACAGACGATTTCGTCTGGAGTGACGCAACTAATGCGGCATTTGAGGACTTAAAGCGGCAGTTGGCTAAACCGCCGGTCCTTGCTGCTCCGGTTGATAAGGAGCCCTTGCTATTGTACGTGGTTGTTAATGCCCGTGCGGTCAGTGTGGCAATTGTGGTTGAGCGTAAGGAGGCTGGAAAGGAATATCCGGTTCAACGGCCGGTTTATTATATCAGTGAAGTGTTGATCGAGTCAAAACAACGATACCCGCATTGGCAGAAGCTGGTGTATGGAGTTTTTATGGCAAGTCAGAAGCTCAAGCAATACTTTCTATGCCATCCCATCACAGTGGTTAGTTCTGCTCCTTTGGGTGATATAATTCAGAACAGGGAAGCAACTGGTCGGGTTGCAAAGTGGGCAATTGAGCTTGGTCCACATGGATTGAAGTATATGCCTCGAACGGCCATCAAATCTCAGGCGCTTGTTGACTACATCAATGATTGGACCGAGTTACATGCACCCGAGGACAAACCGGATAATACATACCGGACTATTCACTTTGATGGATCCAGGCAATTGGAAGGCTCGGGGGCTGGAGTTGTCCTTACTTCCCCTCGAGGTGATAAAATTTGTTATGTTCTCTGCTTAATGTTTCCTTGTACTAACAATGCAGCTGAGTACGAGGCCTTACTCCATGGTCTCCGTGTGGCCAAGGAAATGAACTTAAGCCGGGTTCGCTGTTTTGGGGATTCTGATCTGGTGGTGCAACAAGTTTCTGGTACTTGGGATTCTAAGGATCCACTCATGGCGGCTTACAGACGTGAGGTGGATATTGTGGCAGGTCATTTTAAATGTTATCAGGTTGAGCACATTGACTGGCGCAAAAATGAAGTAGCAGATGCTCTAAGCCAGTTGGGATCTCAATGTAAACTAGTACCACCCAATACCTTTTTAGATATCTTGCATAACCCGTCTGTTAAGTTGCCTACACAGGAGGATTTAGCTGTTCCTGATCTGGAGGCCCAGTTGGTCGCCGCTTTACATGTAATTTCAGATTGGACGGTTCCATATTTGGCGTATATGAACCGGGGCGAGCTACCAGATGATGAGGTTTTAGCCAGACAGATAATCCGGTGATCCAAGTCCATGGTTATTCACAATGGCGAGTTACACCATTGCAGTGTTTCAGGCGTATTCCAACATTGTGTTTCTCCTGAAGAAGGACAAGAGATTCTACGTGAAATCCATGAAGGGGATTGTGGTCACCATGTCGGTTCAAAATCCCTGGTGGCTAAAGCTTTTCGTCATGGGTTTTATTGGTTGACAGCTCATGCTGATCCGGAGGATCTGGTAAAGCGGTGTGACGCTTGTCAAAAGTTTTCACACCGAGCTCATGTTCCGGCTCAAGAATTACGGATGATTCCATCACTTGGCCGTTTGCTACTTGGGGGCTTGATATGGTGGGACCTTTTAAGCGCTCAAAGGATAAGAAGACCCACCTGTTGGTGGCGGTTGACAAGTTCACTAAATTGGTTGAAGCAGAGCCTGTAAGCAAGTGCGACGCAGCCATGACGGTTCAATTTCTCAAAAAGATCATCTTCCGCTTTAGCTTTCCACACGACATCATCACAGATAATGGCACGAACCTTTCCAAAGGTGAGATGGAGGAGTTTTGTCAATGAGAGCACATCCGGCTTGATGTAGCGTCTGTGGCTCACCCGCAGTCTAATGGTCAAGCTGAAAGGGCGACTCAAGAGATCTTGAAGGGTATCAAGCCCCAGCTTATGGTTCCGTTGAAGCGGACACCGGGTTGTTGGGTGGAAAGCTATCATTTGTGTTATGGAGCATAAACACCACCCCAAACCGATCTACGGGCTATACACCTTTTTTCATGGTTTACGGGGCAGAGGCCGTCCTCTCAAGTGATATTCGTCATGACTCGCCCCGGGTTGCCAATTATGTTGAAGCGGACAATGAGCAAGCACGCCAGGAGGCGCTGGACCTGTTAGACAAAAAACAGGACATGGCTTTGGCTCGTTCGGCGGTTTATCAACAAGACCTACGGCATTATCACAACCGTCGGGTTAAAACAAGAACCTTTCAAGAAGGCGACTTAGTGCTCCGGCTCATCCAGGATCATACCGATATGCACAAGTTATCCCCACCTTGGGAAGGACCCTTTGTGGTCAGCAAAAATCTGCACAACGGATCATACTACCTCATTGACGTTCGAGAAGACTCACGCAGTTCTGAGGAGGAGACCCGGTGGCCGTGGAACATAGCTCTCCTTCGGCCTTACTACACTTGAGCCATAGGCTTTTCTTATGTACATATTTCAACAATGTATATATTATGATCAATATAATAAACCGGCATCCTTTCTATAAGCAGGGTCTCTGCCATTTTCTTCAAATCTCTTTGTTTACATGGGGGCTTCAGCTGATAAAGCGAAGTACTAACTGTTAAACCGACTATCATGCCACAAAACAGCTTGGGAGCTTCACACCCAAGGGGCCAAAGAGAGTCTGGATGCTATGCACAGCTCAAACATAGGCACCCATTGAGAACAGCTCACAAAGTTACTTGGGGGCTCTTTGTGCAAAGCAACAAAGAGTTTGAAAGGACCCCTGTAATTTGGTATCGACCCACGGCTTGGAAGCCTGGTGTATTCACCTAAAACCCTGGGTTAACCTGCCTTCATCAAGTAAGCCACTCCTATCCAGGTAATCCTGGCAGGACCCGCCGAACGTTTGACAAGTCAATCTTATACAGACCCTGAACTTGTCAAAGTTAAAATGATGATTGGTTAGTTGGAGGCCCATCTTAAAAGGCTTTGCAAAATGGTTTAACCCAGCGGCCTAGCAGCCCATGAAAAGCCTTGAATTTGGGCCTGGCAGCCCTTGAAAAGCCTTGACTACACGTTTTTTTTGTTGTTTGCTTTTTTGCCAAGTTTTCACTCTTTGATGAATTTATCTTGAACCGGTGTCTATTGACCCGATGTGGCTTTTCAAGTCATCATAATAACCCGGTGTTTGTTAACCCGGCTTGGCTCTCAACTACAAGTTATCATACCATCTTCATTCTTAAACTGGTGTTTCATAACCCGGTCTGGTTTTGACTACAGGTCGCCTGTATGCTCATTTGGTGTTCATCGTAACCCGGTATGACTTATTATACACCAGCACGGCATGGTGAGCACTATTGAACGCTCAAAGTATTGGGTTTTCACCCTTGCTACCGTCAAGTTGGTACACTAACAAGCCTATATCACAGGTATGCTTTATTTTTTTTATATAAAGCTTGGTGATTTAACAGGTTTTCTTTTGGGTATTATGACCCGTCCGGCGGTAAACCGCCCGGACAGATTTTTTTGTTATGCAGATATAAGGATAGCATAATATTATAAAGATATACCGGACAGCACTACAATTATCATGGCAGATCAAATCAAGTCATATTTCAGTGCACGATGGTAGTCGATCAAAGTATTTTAACTAGCCTATTACAAGGCGCTTTGAGGCCCAAAATAATGATTGTTCTTACACAGAACAAAGTCTGTGACAATAAACCGATTGCCGGATTAAGATTCATTGTCAGGACGACGTGAAGTTGATGGATCCTCAGGTGCCGATTCAACCTCCTCCTCCCCCCAGTGGTTGGAAGTCAATGGTTGTCTAGTCAATCCGGGTTAGCGCTTGAAAGACGGCCTCCTCATTTATGAGATTCGACGGTTCAACATCAGGGGCGTAAGTGTGCTTACGAATGGGCGGAATAAGATTCTGCACTTCTGTCACATCAGTGTCAACTCAATGATTGTTGGCATCATAGAACGACTGATGAGACGTCAAGTCCACCTCTTTAGCCAATTGACTTGCCACTGGACGCAACTCCTTGGTCAGGGCTTTGAGGGCTTCATTATCAAATGCTGATCCGTCTTCCTGTTCATCCGGATAGCCCTTGACAATATCAGCTGGATCCAAGTCAGCTATCCATGATTTGGCACGAGTTAGTGCTAACAATGCACCAGCCCTGGCAGCAGACCGCTTCAACTCTTCTATTTGAGCCGGAGTCATTGATAGCTTAGCCAAAGTATCCTTGATCAAAGTTGGTGCAGGTTTGTTGTACGAAGCTGCATAGATGACTCGTTGTGCACCGGTATATAGTTGCTCAATCAATGTGTACACTGCCTTCAATTTCATCTGCATATCTGCGCCCAGATGAGCAATGCGATTACCTGCAACGGTTTAAGAATTTAATGTTAAACCGGCAGAGTTTATGATATTTTTGAACCGGCTATGACAAAGTACTTACCAAAGATTGCAGAAGTCATGGCATCCACTTGATGTTTCAGCCCTGTCAGCTCTTCCGCCACCGGTTTAAGAGCTGCTTCGGCATCTTCAGCTCGCTTCAACAAAGCAGCCTTCTCAGTTTCCCAGTTGGTGCGTTCATTTTTGAAGCCATCTTTCAATTGCTCCATGGTTGTCAAAGCACCCTTGAGCTCCTCTTTGGCTTTAGAGGTCTCTTCCTGCTGGGACTTGATGTTTTCTTGAAGATCGGCGATTTGAGATTCTTTGATATTTCTATCAGTCTGCAAAAATCAGATGCTACAGCTGCTAAAGTCCCAAGCACATAACAAGTTATACACTTGGCACTTGGGGGCTAATGTGGATTGCTTCTTTAAATAAGTATTTTCAAGTCCCAAGGCTCAATCTAGGTATTAAGCTTGGCACTTGGGGGCTAATGCACAATTTATCAGTTTAAAGTGAAGGTAATTAATAAGGGCAAACAGTCCCGGTTTGTCTTCAAGAGACAAAGCGGCCCTTGGGGGCTACTCAGTTGAAGTGCTTTATCTCAAAGTCCCGGTTTGTCTTCAAGAGACAAACCGACCCTTGGGGGCTACTCAGTTGAAGTGTTATTTATCTCAAAGTCCCGGTTTATCTTCAAGAGATAAACCGGCCCTTGGAAGTTACAACGGAAGAGATATACAGAACAAAGCAAATTTCTTAGCGGTTCTGAAGATTACCTCATAACGTTCCTTCATCAAATTTACCAAACCAGCTTCAAAGTCACAGCTTGTGTAAAGACGGTTTAAAAATCTGGAATGAAGCTCCTCGGTGCTAAGGTTAATGAAGTTGGATAAATCAGTCTGCCCTTTCCCCTTTCCCATAGCAGCGAATTCCTCCTTGGCAGTATGTTTTGACAAGACAACCGGATTACCAGGACTAGTGTGACCCGTACCAGTAATAACAACATCGTCATCGTCACCTTTTGATGGATTTGGCGGATTGACAGTGACCCTGGCTGGGCTTGTCGGATTAACAGTATCCCTGACTGGGCTTGAAGGAGGAATAGTATTTCTGACCGGGCTTGGAAGGTCCTCATTCCTGGCCGGGCTTGGAGGATCAGCATGTGGACTTGCCGGGTTAGCTTCTGGCGGATCAACATCAGTATTTTGACCTTGTGGGGTAGGGTCGTCAATGACGATCTCAGCACCTCTATTAGCACCTTCGGAGGTTCTGTCTTGTTCAACCTCTTCATTAGGGACAATGATTCTTGCTTTCTTGCTCAGCCGGGCTTTGGCGCTGAAATACTAAAACAAAAGGTCAGTTGGTAAACCGGCGCACGAAGAACAAAGTTAAAATGGCATGCTTACCCAGGGACGGTCTTAAGGGGAGGCATTTGAGTGGTTGATGAACCGCCATATGAAGAATTGGAAGATACCTGGTAATTCGGATCAGACGGATTAAGTGGGTATCGGAAGCAACCCTTCAAAGGATAATTTTTTTCGGGAGAACAAGAAACCTCTGGACGACGCTTCCGGGTTGGTGTATCCGGTAAACCGGAAGAGGTGACTTGTTGGCCATTGTGCCGGGTTGTGCGACGACCTTCGGCTTGCTGTGTCTTCAAAGAAAATTGCGGATCCAAATAAGCAAGAGGGTGAGAGTATTTTACTTTCCGTACTGCACGGCGAAATTTTTGAACCGGCACATGATCTGAATCGGACGAAAGAGAGATTACCTCTACATGGCCCGCACGGCTGGCCTCCGCATCATACTGGGAATAGTCATTGTCAATAAGGTGTATGAGAAAGGAACCAAGGGAGTCAAGTTCTACCTCTTGATCCGATTCGTCAATGTCTTCTAGCGGATCAGAAGACTCAGCGGTTTTCTTCTTGGCAGCTCTCTTTGTGACTTTGCTCTTCACACGAGGAGCCCTAGCCGGTTTATCTTGAGTTTTCCTCTTCCAGAAGGAGCTATTGGCCTGTGAAATTAAACAATGGAGTATCAGCACATTATTAAAGCGGAGGCGGATCAATAAGCATAAAGTTAAACTCTTTACCGCTGGCGGTTTGTTGGAGGCGTAAAAAGGTCGCAGCCTGGTTTGGATGCATGAGGCGATCGGTTCGTCAAGCATCTTCTTCACAGATTCAGTAACTTCATCGTCTGGCATTTCCATTTCATGATATTGTTGAGGATCCTTGATGTTGCTAGTATATTCATGCATTAAACCGGGGCGGCGGCTTAAGGGCAGGATTGTTGGGGAACGTAGTAATTTCAAAAATTTCCTACATACACGCAAGATCATGGTGATGGCATAGCAACGAGAGGGAAGAGTGTTGTCCACGTACCCTCGTAGACCGTAAGCGGAAGCGTTATGACAACGCGGTTGATGTGGTCGTACGTCTTCACAATCCGACCGATCCAAGTACCGAACGTACGGCACCTCCGAGTTCAGCACACGTTCAGCTCGATGACGATTCCCGGACTCCGATCCAGCAAAGTGTTGGGGATGAGTTCCGTCAGCACGACGGTGTGGTGACGATGATGATGCTCTACCGGCGCAGGGCTTCGCCTAAACACCGTGACGATATGACCGAGGTGGAATATAGTGGAGGGGGGCACCGCACACGGCTAAGGAACGATCCGTAGATCAACTTGTGTTGTGCCTAGAGGTTCCCCCCTGCCCCCGTATATAAAGGAGCAAGGGGGGAGGGGGCGGCCGGCCTAGGAGGGGCGCGCCAAGGGGAGTCCTACTCCCACCGGGAGTAGGACTCCCTCCTTCCTTGTTGGAGTAGGAGAAGGGGGAAAGAGGGGGATAGCACGAAGGAAAAGGGGGCTGCACCCCTTGTCCAATTCGGACCAGAGGGGGGCTGTGCGCCTCCTTCCTTTCGGCCTCTCTCCTTTATTCCCGTATGGCCCAATAAGGCCCATATACTCCCCGGCGAATTCCCGTAACTCTCCGGTACTCTAAAAAATACCCGAATCACTCGGAACCTTTCCGAAGTCCGAATATAGTCGTCCAATATATCGATCTTTACGTCTCGACCATTTCGAGACTCCTCGTCATGTCCCCGATCTCATCCGGGACTCCGAACTCCTTCGGTACATCAAAACTCATAAACTCATAATATAACTATCATCGAAACCTTAAGCGTGCGGACCCTACGGGTTCGAGAACTATGTAGACATGACCTAGAACTATTCTCGGTCAATAACCAATAGCGGAACCTGGATGCCCATATTGGTTCCTACATATTCTACGAAGATCTTTATCGGTCAAACCGCATAACAACATACGTTGTTTCCTTTGTCATCGGTATGTTACTTGCCCGAGATTTGATCGTCGGTATCCAATACCTAGTTCAATCTCGTTACCGGCAAGTCTCTTTACTCGTTACGTAATGCGTCATCCCGTAACCAACTCATTGGTCACATTGCTTGCAAGGCTTATAGTGATGTGCATTACCGAGAGGGCCCAGAGATACCTCTCCGACAATCGGAGTGACAAAACCTAATCTCGAAATACGCCAACTGAACATGTACCTTCGGAGACACCTGTAGTACTCCTTTATAATCACCCAGTTACATTGTGACGTTTGGTAGTACCCAAAGTGTTCCTCTGGTAAACGGGAGTTGCATAATCTCATAGTTACAGGAACATGTATAAGTCATGAAGAAAGCAATATCAATATACTAAACGATCAAGTGCTAGGCTAACGGAATGGGTCATGTCAATCACATCATTCTCCTAATGATGTGATCCCATTAATCAAATGACAACACATGTCTATGGTTAGGAAACATAACCATCTTTTATTAATGAGCTAGTCAAGTAGAGGCATACTAGTGACTATATGTTTGTCTATGTATTCACACATGTATCATATTTCCGGTTAATACAATTCTAGCATGAATAATAAAAAATTATCATGAAATAAGGAAATAAATAATAACTTTATTATTGCCTCTAGGGCATATTTCCTTCAGTCTCCCACTTGCACTAGAGTCAATAATCTAGTTCACATCGCTATGTGATTTAACACCAATATTCACATCTGCATGTGATTAATACCCATAGTTCACATCATCATATGATCAACACCCAAAGGGTTTACTAGAGTCAATAATCTAGTTCACATCGCTATGTGATTAACACCCAAAAGAGTACTAAGGTATGATCATGTTTTGCTCGTGAGAGAAGCTTAGTCAACGGGTCTGTCATATTCAGAGCCGTATGTATTTCGCAAATATTCTATGTCCACAATGCTCTGCACGGAGCTACTCTAGCTAATTGCTCCCACTTTCAATATGTATCCAGATTGAGACTTAGAGTCATCTGGATTGGTGTAAAAGCTTGCATCGTTGTAACTTTTACGACGGGCTCTTTTATCATCTTCATAATTGAGAAACATCTCCTTAGTCCTCACTAAGGATATTCTTGACCCATGTCCAGTGATCTACTTATTAGATCAAAATTGTATTCCTTTGCCAAACACAGAGCAAGGTATACAATAGGTCTGGTTCACAGCATATCATACTTTATAGAACCTATGACTGAGGCATAGGGAATGACTTTTCATTCTCTTTCTATTTTCTGCAATGGTCGGGTCTTGAGTCTTACTCAACTTCACACCTTGTAACACAGGCAAGAACTCCTTTCTTTGACTGTTCCATTTTGAACTATTTCAAAAATTTATCAAGGTATGTACTCATTAAAAAATCTTATCAAGCGTCTTGATCTATCTATATAGATCTTGATGCTCAATGTGTAAGCAGCTTCACCGAGGTCTTGCTTTGAAAAACTCTTATTCAAGTATCCTTTCATGCTATCCAAAATTTCCATATCATTTCCAATTAACAATATGTCATCCACATATAATATTAGAAATGCTACAGAGCTCCCACTCACTTTCTTGTAAATACATGCTTCTTCAAAAGTCTGTATAAAACCATATGCTTTGATCAACTCATCAAAGCATATATTCCAACTCCGAGATGCTTGCACCAATCCATAGATGGATCGCTGGAGCTTGCACAATTTGTTAGCACCTTTAGGATTGACAAAACCTTCTGGTTGCATCATATACAACTCTTCTTTAAGAAAACCATTAAGGAATGCAGTTTTGTTTATCCATTTGCCAGATTTCATAAAATGCGGCAATTGCTAACATGATTCAGACAGACTTAAGCATAGATACGAGTGAAAAACTCTCATCGTATTCAACACCTTGAACTTGTCGAAAACCTTTTGCGACAATTCTAGCTTTGTAGATAGTAACACTATCAGCGTCCGTCTTCCTCTTGAAGATCCATTTAATCTCAATGTCTCACCGATCATTGGGCAAGTCAATCAAAGTCTATACTTTGTTTTCATACATGGATCTTATCTCAGATCTCATGGTCTCAAGCCATTTTGCGGAATCTGGGCTCACCATCGCTTCTTCATAGTTCGTAGGTTCGTCATGGTCTAGTAACATAACTTCCAGAACAGGATTACCGTACCACTCTGGTGCGGATCTTACTCTGTAAGACCTACGAGATTCTGTAGTAACTTAATCTAAAGTTTCATGATCATCATCATTAACTTCCTCACTAATTGGCGTAGTAGTCACAGGAATAGATTTCTGTGATGAACTACTTTCAAATGAGGGAGCAGGTACAGTTACCTCATCAAGTTCTACTTTCCTCCCACTCACTTCTTTCGAGAGAAACTCCTTCTCTAGAAAGGATCCATTCTTAGCAACGAATGTTTTGCCTTTGGATTTGTGATAGAAGGAGTACCCAACAGTTTCCTTTGGGTATTCTATGAAGACGCACTTCTCCGATTTGGGTTCGAGCTTATGAGGTTGAAAACCTTTTTCATATAAGCATCGCAACTCCAAACTTTAAAAAACGACAGCTTAGGTTTACTTCTAAACCATAGTTCATACGATGTCGTCTCAACGGATCTAGATGGTGCCCTTTTAACGTGAATGCAGCTGTCTCTAATGCATAACCCCAAAATGATAATGGTAAATCAGTAAGAGACATCATAGATCGCACCATATCCAATAAAGTGCGGTTATGATGTTCGGACACACCATAACATTATGGTGTTCCAGGTGGCGTGAGCTGTGAAACTATTCCACATTGTTTTAATTGAAGACCAAACTCGTAACTCAAATATTCGTCTCCGCGATTAGATCACAGAAACTTTATTTTCTTGTTACGATGATTTTTCCACTTCACTCTGAAATTCTTTGAACCTTTCAACTATTTCAGACTTATGTTTCATCAAGTAGATATACCCATATCTGCTCAAATCATCTTGTGAAGGTCAGAAAATAACGATACTTGCCACGAGCATCAACACTCATTGGATCGCATACATCGGTATGTATTATTTCCAATAAGTCAGTAGCTTGTTCCATTGTTCCGGAGAACGGAGTTTTAGTCATCTTGCCCAAAAGGCACGGCTCGCAAGCATCAAATGATTCATAACCAAGTGATTTCGAAAATCCATCTTTATGGAGTTTCTTCATGCGCTTTACACCGATATGACCCAAACGGCAGTGCCACAAATAAGTTGCACTATCATTATTAACTTTGCATCTTTTGGCATCAATATTATGAATATGTGTATCACTATGATCGAGATCCAACAAACTATTTTCATTGGGTGTATAACCATCGAAGGTCTTATTCATGTAAACAGAATAACAATTATTCTCTAACTTTAAATGAATAACCGTATCACAATAAACACGAGCAAATCATGTTCATGCTCAACGCAAATGCCAAATAACATTTATTTAGGTTTAACACTAATCCCGAAAGTATAGGGAGTGTGCAATGATGATCATATCAATCTTGGAACTACTTCCAACACTCATCGTCACTTCCCCTTCAACTAGTCTCTGTTTATTCTGTAACTCCTGTTTCGAGTTACTAATCTTAGCAACCGAACAAGTATCAAATACTCAGGAGCTACTATAAACACTAGTAAACTATACATCAATAACATGTATATCAAATATACCCTTGTTCACTTTGCCATCCTTCTTATCCACCAAACATTCAAGGCATTTCCGCTTCTAGTGACCATTTCCTTTGCAGTATAATCACTCAGTTTCAGGCTTTGGTCCATCTTTGGGCTTCTTTGCGGGACTGACAACTTGCTTTTCATTCTACTTGAAGTTCCCTTTCTTTCCCTTTGCCCTTTTCTCGAAACTAGTGGTCTTGTCAATCATCAACACTTGATGCTCTTTCTTGATTTCTACCTTCATTGATTTCAACATCACGAAGAGCTCAGAATCGTTTTTGTCATCCCTTGCATACTACAGTTCATCACAAAGTTCTACTAACTTGGTGATGGTGACTAGAGAATTCTGTCAATCACTATCTTATCTGGAAGATTAACTCCCACTTGATTCAAGCGATTGAAGAACTCAGACAATCTGAGCACATGCTCACTAGTTGAGCGATTCTCCTCCATCTTTTAGCAATAGAACTTGTTGGAGACTTCATATCTCCCAACTCGGGTATTTGCTTGAAATATTAACTTCAATTCCTGGAACATCTCATATGGTCCATGACGTTCAAAACATCTTTGAAGTCCCGATTCTAAGCCGTTAAGCATGGTGCACTAAACTATCAAGTAGTCATCATATTGAGCTAGCCAAACGTTCATAACGTCTACATCTGCTCCTGCAATAGGTCTGTCACCTAGCGGTGCATCAAGGACATAATTCTTCTGTGCAGCAATGAGGATAAACCTCAGATCACGGACCAAGTCCGCATCATTGCTACTAACATTTTTCAACATAGTTTTCTCTAGGAACACATATAAAAACATAGGGAAGCAAAAACATAGGGAAGCAACAACGCGAGCTATTGATCTATAACACAATTTGCAAAATACTACCAGGACTAAGTTCATGATAAATTCAAGTTCGATTAATCATATTACTTAAGAACTCCCACTTAGACAGACATCTCTCTAGTCATCTAAGTGATCACGTGATCCAAATCAACTAAACCATGTCCGATCATCACGTGAGATGGAGTAGTTTCAATGGTGAACATCATTATGTTGATCATATCTACTATATGATTCACGCTCGACCTTTCGGTCTCCGTGTTCCGAGGCCATATCTGTATATGCTAGGCTCATCAAGTTTAACCCGAGTATTCCGCGTGTGCAACTGTTTTGCACCCGTTGTATTTGAACGTAGAGCCTATCACACCCGATCATCACGTGGTGTCTCAGTACGAAGAACTTTCACAATGGTGCATACTCAGGGAGAACACTTCTTGATAATTAGTGAGAGATCATCTTAAAATGCTACCGTCAATCAAAGCAAGATAATATGCATAAAGGATAAACATCACATGCAATCAATATAAGTGATATGATATGGCCATCATCATCTTGTGCTTGTGATCTCCATCTTCGAAGCACCGTCGTGATCACCATCGTCACCGGCGCGACACCTTGATCTCCATCGTAGCATCGTTGTCGTTACGCAATCTATTACTTCTACGACTATCGCTACCGCTTAGTGATAAAGTAAAGCAATTACAGGGCGTTTGCATTTCATACAATAAAGCGACAACCATATGGCTCCTGCCAGTTGCCGATAACTTCGGTTACAAAACATGATCATCTCATACAATAAAATATAGCATCACGTCTTGACCATATCACATCACAACATGCCCTGCAAAAACAAGTTAGACGTCCTGTACTTTGTTGTTGCAAATTTTACGTGGCTGCTACGGGCTTAGCAAGAACCGTTCTTACCTACGCATCAAAACCACAACGATAGTTCGTCAAGTTGGTGCTGTTTTAACCTTCGCGAGGACTGGGCGTAGCCACACTCGATACAGCTAAAGTGAGAGAGACAGACACCCGCCAGCCACCTTTAAGCATGAGTGCTCGTAATGGTGAAACCAGTCTCGCGTAAGTGTACGCGTAATGTCGGTCCGGGCCACTTCATCTCACAATACCACCGAACCAAAGTATGACATGCTGGTAAGCAGTATGACTTGTATCGCCCACAACTCACTTGTGTTCTACTCGTGCATATAACATCAACGCATAAAACCTAGGCTCGAATGCCACTGTTGGGGAACGTAGTAATTTCAAAAATTTCCTAGGTACACGCAAGATCATGGTGATGGCATAGCAACGAGAGGGAAGAGTGTTGTCCACATACCCTCGTAGACCGTAAGCGGAAGCGTTATGACAACGCGGTTGATGTAGTCGTACGTCTTCACGATCCGACCGATCCAAGTACCGAACATACGGCACCTCCGAGTTCAACACACGTTCAGCTCGATGACGATCCCCGGACTCCGATCCAGCAAAGTGTTGGGGATGAGTTTCATCAGCACGACGGCGTGGTGACGATGATGATGCTCTACTGGCGCAGGGCTTCGCCTAAACACCGCGACGATATGACCGAGGTGGAATATGGTGGAGGGGGGCACCGCACACGGCTAAGGAACGATCCGTAGATCAACTTGTGTTGTGCCTAGAGGTGCCCCCTGCCCCCGTATATAAAGGAGCAAGGGGGAGGGGGCGGCCGGCCTAGGAGGGGCGCGCCAAGGGGAGTCCTACTCCCACCGGGAGTAGGACTCCCTCCTTCCTTGTTGGAGTAGGAGAAGGGGGAAAGAGGGGGAGAGGAGGAAGGAAAAGGGGGCCGCACCCCTTGTCCAATTCGGACCAGAGGGGGGCTGCGCGCCTCCTTCCTTTCGGCCTCTCTCCTCTATTCCCGTATGGCCCAATAAGGCCCATATACTCCCCGGCGAATTCCCGTAACTCTCCGGTACTCCAAAAAATACCCGAATCACTCGAAACCTTTCCGAAGTCCGAATATAGTCGTCCAATATATCGATCTTTACGTCTCAACCATTTCGAGACTCCTCGTCATGTCCCCGGTCTCATCCGGGACTCCGAACTCCTTCGGTACATCAAAACTCATAAACTCATAATATAACTGTCATCGAAACCTTAAGCGTGCGGACCCTACGGGTTCGAGAACTATGTAGACATGACCTAGAACTATTCTCGGACAATAACCAATAGCGGAACTTGAATGCCCATATTGGTTCCTACATATTCTACGAAGATCTTTATCGGTCAAACCGCATAACAACATACGTTGTTCCCTTTGTCATCGGTATGTTACTTGCCCGAGATTTGATCGTCGGTATCCAATACCTAGTTCAATCTCGTTACCGGCAAGTCTCTTTACTCGTTACGTAATGCATCATCCCGTAACCAACTCATTGGTCACATTGCTTGCAAGGCTTATAGTGATGTGCATTACCGAGAGGGCCCAGAGATACCTCTCCGACAATCGAAGTGACAAAACCTAATCTCGAAATACGCCAACTCAACATGTACCTTTGGAGACACCTGTAGTACTCCTTTATAATCACCCAGTTACGTTGTGACGTTTGGTAGTACCCAAAGTGTTCCTCCGGTAAACGGGGGTTGCATAATCTCATAGTTACAGGAACATGTATAAGTCATGAAGAAAGCAATAGCAATATACTAAACGATCAAGTGCTAGGCTAACGGAATGGGTCATGTCAATCACATCATTCTCCTAATGATGTGATCCCATTAATCAAATGACAACACATGTCTATGGTTAGGAAACATAACCATCTTTGATTAATGAGCTAGTCAAGTAGAGGCATACTAGTGACTATATGTTTGTCTATGTATTCACACATGTATCATGTTTCCGGTTAATACAATTCTAGCATGAATAATAAACATTTATCATGAAATAAGGAAATAAATAATAACTTTATTATTGCCTCTAGGGCATATTTCCTTCAAGGATACCCCAAGAAACCCAGCAGCGAACGAGATCAATGCCAGTCAAACCGTTTGCAAGGAAAGCCCAGAGTTTAGCAAGTTGAGGAACATAGGCTTGTCATTGTCTGGTAGTAAGCCGCAGAGGCAGTGGATGGCCCTTGCTGAGCCGGTGAGCACGGTAACCCGGCAAAGGGTTTTCATCAACAGGCGCGGTGTTTTGACAGTAGAACCATGTTTGATTCCAGTCCTTTGGATGGCTGTGGTGTTTGGCATGAGGAAAATCAACTTCTTTTCTCTTCTGGATGATACCCCACCAAGTTCCGTGTTGGGACCATCAGAGAACTCAGTACGGCGGTTTAAATGGAAAAAATCCCGAAAAAGCTCCACAGATGGTTCTTCTTGAAGGTAAACTTCACAGAACACTTGAAAATTGCATATGTTGGACACGGAATTCGGTCCAATATCCTGTGGATGGAGTTGAAAGCTCGCAAGGACATCCCAGAGAAACTTTGATCCGGGAGGGCTGAATCCCCGGTCTAGGTGTTGCATGAATATAATCACTTCTCCATCTGAGGCTCAGGAGGGCACTCAGGGCCAGGGACTCGCCAATGAAGGATATTTTTTGAGGCTAAAGCGCAAGTGGTAACATATCCATTGATTTGCGTTTCCGTGATCCGGGACGGAACCCAGTTGCAAGCAGAGAATTGCTTGGTCATCTTGGAAAGCAAACTGTAAGGGGAAAACGAAGGCCGGTTTACGATTGACGGTTGAGGAGCACTAATTGGTGTTAAACTGGGGAATCTAATCAAAGCTTATATGTGAGATAAGCCGGAAATTACTATTAAAGTCAAGATGGCGGTTTAAGTGAGGGCTAATGGCATATGGCGGATTATCAACTATTTAAGGTTAAACCGCCCTTAACTAGAAGCAGTAGAGCTGAAATTTGCCAAGTGTTGCAGAAACAGGTTTCACAAAATAACAGTATCGTTTTGGATCTACCGTGGTTCACTAAAGAAGTTTTTTCTGAGCCCTACAATGGTGCTAAGAGGAACAGAGAAGGTCCCGATGGAGTCTGTCCAAGAACAATAAGGCACTATGATGCGGCAAACTAAAACCATGGATCTAGCCGCAGAAGAAAAGTAACAGGCGTATATAGATTCAATAAAAAGGCTAAGAGAAAGGCGGAGAAGCATTGATAAACGGTGACGAACACGGATGAACTCGAAGCCCTAATGGAGATCTAGGGTTACGGGAAGAGAACTTACCAAGGCTACTCAGCGGCGGAGGAGTGTTACAGGGTCTCTAGTATGAACAGGGTGATGCATCGGCCTGGTTGGTGCAGATTCGAGGATCAACGGCGGCGGCGGTGACGCTCGAGCTCTTCGGGCCGCGAGGAGGAAGACGAGAGGCAAGGGGGGAAAATGGAAAGACCCCCCGGTCCTATTTATAAAGACAAGAGGATAAAACGACAGGCGCGGAAATCGAGGGGCCTCAAGCGGCAAAAGAGGATGCAACTGTTGCCTTGATCTTTGGGATACAATTAATAAAGGGAATCTTTTTAATCTTTTTATACAGAGATGATGTCATGACAATCTACTACTGTATCCAGAGGATGATGTCACGGTGGTTTAACAAAGGTTTACAGGAGAAGACATCACGACGGTTTACGAGAAATGTAAGAAGATGTTCACGGAATTTTTCTAAGTATTGGAGATTGACATGAACTGGTTCAAATCAACCTGGGGCCTAATGTTGGGGATATAATTATTAAGGTTAAACCGCCCAGGAGGGGCCGGTTCACCCTCAACTCCATTGAAGCCCATAAAGACCCAGAAGATGGCGCTTTATTGATTAGGGCCCATGGTAGTAAACCACTATGATTGTATAACTTGTGTTGTAAGATAGGAAAGGGGAGACCGAGCCGGACACTTGTATGAGCCGGCCTCAGGACTCTGTAGACCGGCCGGGCGTCAACCTATGTATATAAAGGGACGACCCGGCGGTGGTTCAAGGACGGAAAACAACAACTCGGGACCCAGGCAAAGCGTATTTGCTCCCTGGTCATCAAAACCCAATCAATTCCATCACAACTAGACGTAGGCTTTTACCTTCATCGAAGGGGCCGAACTAGTATAAAACACTCGTGTCCCTTGTCTGGTTTAACCCCTTCAAGCTAACCCGTCATGGTGGCTCCACGACTAAGTCCTTTCATGAGGACATCTGACGTGTTAATTCCACGACAAGCCCCGAATTCCTTCCTCCACATATCAACGTTTATCTTCGTGTGTGAGGCTTGGCTCCGCATCCCGCCACACTTCGGCTTGTGGCTTAAAGCCTTCAATCTGAAGCCGAAGGTGGTCGACGGACAGCATGCGGACTGCGGCAGGGCCATGGAAGCAAGTTACCCAACACCACATGTGAAGGAAATATGCCCTAGAGGCAATAATAAAGTTACTATTTATTTCCTTATTTCATGATAAATGTTTATTATTCATGCTAGAATTGTATTAACCGGAAACTTAGTACATGTGTGAATACATAGACAAAACATATTGTCCCTAGTATGCCTCTCCTTAACTAGCTCGTTAATCAAAGATGGTTATGTTTCCTAACCATAGACATGTGTTGTCATTTCATGAACGGGATCACATCATTAGGAGAATGATGTGATGGACATGACCCATCCGTTAGCTTAGCATTATGATCGTTACAGTTTCATTGCTATCGCTTTCTTCATAACTTATCCATGTTCCTCAGACTATGAGATTATGCAACTCCCGAATACTGGAGGAACACTTTGTGTGCTATCAAACGTCACAATGTAAATGGGTGATTATAAAGATGCTCTACATGTGTCTCCGAAGGTGTTTTTTGGGTTGACATAGATCGAGATTAGGATTTGTCACTCCGTGTTTCGAAGAGGTATCTCTAGGCCCTCTCGGTAATGCTCATCACTATAAGCCTTGCAAGCATCATAACTAATGAGTTAGTTGCAAGATAAAGTATTACAAAATGAGTAAAGAGACTTGCCGGTAACGAGATCGAACTATGTATGATGATACCGACGATCGAATCTCGGGCAAGTAACATACCGATGACAAAGGGAACAACGTATGTCGTTATGCGGTTTGACCGATAAAGATCTTCATAGAATATGTAGGAGCCAATTTGAGCATCCAGGTTCTGCTATTGGTTGTTGAACGGAGATGTCTCTCAGTCATGTCTACATGGTTCTCGAACCCGTAGGGTCCGCACGCTTAATGTTAGATGACGATATGTATTATGAGTTATTTTTTTTTGATGACCGAAGTTTGTTCGGAGTCTCGGATGAGATCATGAACATGACAAGGAGTCTCGAAATGGTCGAGACATAAATATTGATATATTGGACGACTATATTCGGACACCGGAAGTGTTCCGGTGAAGTTTCAGATTAAACCGGAGTGTCAGAGGGTTACCAGAACCCCCCGGGGGAACTAATGGGCCACATGGGCCTTGGTGCAGAGAGAGAGGGGCGACCAAGGCAAGCCGCGCGCCTCCCCCTTGGGTCCAAATTGTACTAGGGAAGGAGGGGCGGCGCCCCCCTTTCCTTCTCCCTCTCCCTCTTCTTCCTTCCCCCTCTCTCCCTCATGGTGGAACCGCACTAGAACTAGTAGTCCTAGTAGGACTCCCCTTGTGGGGCGCGCCCTAGGAGGCCGGCCGGCCTCCCATTGCTCCTTTATATATGGGGGCAGGGGGCACCCTAGAACACATAAGATTCTCTCCCAACCATGTGCGGTGCCCCCCTCCACAGTTACACACCTCGATCATACCATCGTAGTGCTTAGGCGAAGCCCTGCGTCGGTAGCATCATCATCACCGTCATCACGCCGTCGTGCTGATGGAACTCACCCTCGTCCTCAACTAGATCAAGAGCACGAGGGACGTCATCGAGCTGAACGTGTGCTGAACACGAAGGTGCCGTACGTTCGGTACTTGGATCGGTTGGATCGCGAAGACGTTCGACTACATCCACCGCGTTATTGAAACGCTTCCTCTTTTGGTTACAAGGGTACGTGGACACACTCTCCCCTCTCGTTGCTATGAATCACCTAGATAGATCTTGCGTGATCGTAGGAATATTTTGAAATTACCGCGTTCCCCAACAGTGGCATCCGAGTCAGGTCTATGCGTAGATGTTATATGCATGAGTAGAACACAAACAGTAGTGGGTGATAATAGTCATACTGCTTACCACCAATGTCTTACTTTGATTCGGCGGTATTGTTGGATGAAGCGCCCCGGACCGACATTACATGACCGCGTTCATGAGACAGGTTCTATCGACGTGCTTTTGCACAAAGGTGGCTGGCGGGTGTCTGTTTCTCCAACTTTAGTTGAATCGAGTTTGACTACGACCGATTCTTGTTGAAGGTTAAAACAACACACTTGACAAAAAATCGTTGTGGTTTTTGATGCTTAGGTAAGAACAGTTCTTACTAGAAGCCCGTAGCAGCCACGTAAAACTTGCGACAACAAAGTAGAGGACATCTAACTTGTTTTTGCAGGGCTTGCTATGATGTGATATGAAGGCATGATGTGATATAAATTGTTGTATGAGATGATCATGTTTTGTAACAAAGTTATCGGCAACTAGCAGGAGCCATATGGTTGTCGCTTTATTGTATGCAAGCAATCGCCATGTAATTATTTTATTTTATCACTAAACGGTAGCGTTAGTCGTAGTAACAATAGTTGGCGAGACGACAATGATGGTACGATGGAGATAAAGGTGTCACGCCGGTGATGATGGAGATCATGACATTGGTTCGGTGATGGAGATCATGAGCACAAGATGATGATGGCCATATCATGTCACATATTTTGATAGCATGTGATGTTTATCTTTTATGCATCTTATTTTGCTTAGTACGGCGGTAGCATTATAAGATGGTCCCTTACTAAATTTCAAGGTATAAGTGTTCTCCCTGAGTATGCACCGTTGCTACAGTTCGTCGTGCCGAGACACCACGTGATGATCGGGTGTGATAAGCTCTACGTTCACATACAACGGGTGCAAGCCAGTTTTGCACACGTAGAATACTCGGGTTAAACTTGACGAGCCTAGCATATGCAGATATGGCCTTGGAACACTGAGACCGAAAGGTCGAACGTGAATCATATAGTAGATATGATCAACATAGTGTTGTTCACCATTGAAAACTACTCCATCTCACGTGATGACCGGACATGGTTTAGTTGATTTGGATCATGTGATCATTTAGATGACTAGAGGGATGTCTATCTGAGTGGGAGTTCTTAAGTAATATGATTAATTGAACTTTAATTTATCATGAACTTAGTCCTGATAGTTATTTTGCATGTCTATGTTATTGTAGATCAATGGCCCGTGCTACCGTTCCTTCAAATTCTAATGCGTTCCTAGACAAAGCTAAGTTGAAAGATGATGGCAACAACTACACAGACTGGGTTTGTAACTTGAGGATTATCCTCATTGCTGCATAGAAGAATTACGTCTTAGAAGCACCGCTGGGTGACCTACTGCAGATGCTACTGATGACGTTAAGAACGTCTGGCAGAGCAAAGCTGATGACTACTCGATAGTTCAGTGTGCCATGCTTTACGGCTTAGAATCGAGACTTCAAAGACGTTTTGAACGTCATGGAGCATATGAGATGTTCCAAGAGTTGAAGTTAATATTTCAAGAAAATGCCCGAGTTGAGAGATATGAAGTCTCCAACAAGTTCTACAGCTGCAAAATGGAGGAGAATAGTTCTGTCAGTGAACACATACTCAGAATGTCTGGGTACCATAACCACATGACTCAACTTGGAGTTAAGTTTCCTGATGTTAGTGTCATTGACAGAGTTCTTCAATCACTGCCACCAAGTTATAAAGGCTTCATGATGAACTATAATATGCAAGGGATGAACAAGACTATTCCCGAGCTCTTCGCGATGCTAAATGCTACAGAGGTAGAAATCAAGAAGGAGCATCAAGTGTTGATGGTCAACAAGACCACTAGTTTCAAGAAAAAAGGGCAAAGGGGAGAAGGGGAACTTCAAGAAGAACGACAAGAAAGTTGTTGCTCAAGAGAAGAAACCCAAGTATGGACCTAAGCCCGAAACTGAGTGCTTCTACTGCAAAGGGTCTGGTCACTGGAAGCGGAACTGCCCCAAGTATTTGGCGGATAAGAAGGATGACAAAGTGAAAGGTATATTTGATATACATGTTATTGATGCGTACCTTACTAATGCTCGTAGTAGCGCTTGGGTATTTGATATTGGTTCTGTTGCTCATATTTGCAACTCGAAACAGGGGCTACGGATTAAACAATGATTGGCTAAGGACGAGGCGACGATGTGCGTGGGAAATGGTTCCAAGGTCGATGTGATCGCCGTCAGCACGCTACCTCTACATCTACCTTCAGGATTAGTTTTAGACCTGAATAATTTTTATTTGGTGCCAACGTTGAGAATGAACATTATATCTAGATCTTGTTTGATGCGAGACAATTATTCATTTAAATTTGAGAATAATGGTTGTTCTATTTATATGAGTAATATCTTTTATGGTCATGCACCCTTGTTGAGTGGTCTATTTTTGTTGAATCTCGAGTGATGATACACATATTCATAATATTGAAGCCAAAAGATGCAAAGTTGATAATGATAGTGCAACTTATTTGTGGCACTACCGTTTGGGTCATATCGGTGTAAAGCGCATGAAGAAACTTCATATTGATGGACTTTTGGAATCACTTGCTGCTTGCGAACCATGCCTTATCACTACTGGAATCAGCTAATTTGCCATCTACCAGCTCTTTGCCGTCTGCTAGCTGACGGCAAAGAAGCTCTTTGCCATCAGCTACCAAAAAGCAGACGGCAAAGACCAGGCTGACGGCAAAGAAGCTCTTTGCCGCCCGCCTGATCTTTGCCGTCCGCCAGCGGACGGCAAAGAATCTTTGCCGTCCGCCAGCGGACGGCAAAGAATCTTTGCCGTCAGCTGGCAGACGGCAAAGAGAGAGGTGGCCCCCACCCCCCGCCCATTTGGGAAAAACTTAACGGCCCACCTCTTTGCCGTCCACCAGCAGACGGCAAAGAGGCAAAAGGGCGGACGGCAAAGAGGGGCGGACGGCAAAGAGGGCAGTATCTAACGGCCCGTACCCCCCCGCTCCTCT
>NC_041385.1:490063561-490097345 GCF_002162155.2 Triticum dicoccoides
ACCCCGACCCGACACCCCGACCCCGAGACCCCGACACGGCACCCCGACACCGACAGGACACCCCGACCACCGACACCTCCCAAAAAGGTGTTCTTTGGCCTTCCAGAGGCCGACGGGGTCATATATTTGTGAATTATTAGTTAGGTCATATATTTTTCGATTTTGTTATGAAAAACATCATATATAATTGTGTTGATCGTGTAGTTTTAAATGTGTAGTTGTTTCATCGCTGCGAGGTTTGGTGTTCGACGACCTCGCCGTGCGTTTGACGAGCTCTGCCCCTTCGTTCGTGGGTGAGCACAAATGACAAGTCCTCCCCCCCCATTAATTATTTGATCTATTCCGATGAAACTTGATAGCTAGCTATATATTATTATTCATGTCGGTCTTTTTTTATGTTGTACTAATTTCGTTTACTGTTTGTCATGGCAGGTGTTGAAAGATGGTGGGCGCTGGTCGGGAGCGTGGTCTGAGGTCTTCCATTCCAGACGCACCTCTCCGCCGAGTGTTGCTGGACAGTATGGCCACACCGCCGGGCCCTTCTTCGTCGACCGCGGTGCCCAGCAGGGGACGAGGTAGGAAGAGAGGAGGTGGGGCACGTGGTCGTGGGAGAGGAGGTAGGGTGACTGCTACGGCGCCTTCCTCGCCGCCACCCCCAGCCGTTTCACCCGAGCACGTGACTGCTAGGGTGGACTCGTCCGAGGAGGAGGTACACGGACTCCGGTCCACGAGCCTCCGGTCCACGGGTCTTGGGCCCATGAGCCTCGGGTCGACTGGCCTTCGTCCCACGAGAGTTCGGCCCACGTGACCCCGGAGGAGCACACGTCCGGATGGGGTACCTGGCCGGATCAGCCCGAGGAGCCGAGTGGCCATGCTGATGATGGCGGGGAGCCGACTGATCTTGAGGAGGGGGGCACCGTCTACCAGCGTGGTGCTACACGCCTCCCGTCCATGCCGGTGACCCGCGAGCAGAGGTGGTTGATTTTCCCTGATGGGGAGAGGTACGTAAGTGCATTTAACATTTTTGTACCTTGTGCATTCACATTTTTTCAAATAACTAATGCGTTGGCCTTGTCATGCTGCAAGGGTTGGGACCACCATCATAGTGTCCGCCAGCCCAACTCCGTCCTTGGAGTTCTTTGCCGGCAAAACTTCCCGGGGTTTGTCACGTTGCCTGGTGAGGGTCGGCTTCCAGAGCTTGGATTGAGCTGGGAGCACTACGTGGCTGCCCCGGCCCCGCCGGATGAGATTATCGACGGTGTCGTGTGCAACACGAGGGCAGACATGGTGATCAGAAAGTTTTGGGTAATTTCTCCTTTACACATTTAAAAATATTCAACTAGCTAGTTATTAATTGTACTAATCAATATTGTCTCATTTGATTGCAGACATTCTACAGGTGTGAGGAGGGATACGAGGAGGACGCGGCACATGTTATCGAGAACGTCTGCAAGTGCCTACTCCAGAACTTACGGCACGAGGCTCGGGTGCAGGCTGTTCGAGACTACTACGCCTTGCGTGGTATCAAGAAGACCAAGCCGTCATGCCGCGATAAGTTCCTGAGTAAGGAGCAGTACATGAAGGTAATTCTTAAGGCCTTCTCTACTTAAGTTCCTTCATTTAGTAATTCTTAGCCATAGCGCTCAAGTTTCTATTTGCTAACTTAGGCGCCTCCGAGATGGTGTGCGGATCGGATGGATTGTTGGGAGGTGTTGGTCGATGAGTGGTTCTCACAACGATGGCTAGCCCTCCACAATGATGCCAAGGACAAACGTGCCCAAATGGAAGGTGTGCCACACCATCAAGGCAGCTCCAACTTATATCAGTTCGGGCGCAACTGGGTATGTGGTTTGCTTCATGATTCATGCAACTCATTCATCATGCTAGCTTGAGCCCTTTAATTACTAATTTTCATTGTTTCTCTCTTTCAGGCACGCTACAATAAGGCGGATAAGGTGCCAGAGGTGTACGACCTGTATGCCGTGGCCCACACTGCCTCTTTCAAGAAAGTCAAGGCTTTCTCTCAGTCTGACCTCGATGATGCAAACAACTTCACCAACATCTCCTCCCACAACAAGCTCGTGAGATATAGAGATGAGGGGAAGGCGAGGAAAGGGGAGGACTTTAACCCGAGCCAGGGTCCCATTGATCCAGAGTTGTTGATGATATCTGGTGGCGGGAGGTCCCATGGCTCCATAGCCATTGGAGATGGACTTATCCGTTGTCCTAGCACTCTCCCGGGATCAAGGCGCGCCAGTCGAGCTCCGCTCCTGAGATAAGGCCTCGTGAACGGCCTGTGCAACTCGCCATCAAGGTTAGTGATACGTACTCAGTTATCTTTCTCCATTACATTGTGTGCGCTTCCATCAATGATTACAAATGGTCATGTGAGTGGTGTTGCAGGCTGCTATACAGAGTGAGAGAGATAGAACAGAGAAACTTCTGGCGGAGGCGGCGGAGAGGCAGCGGGAGTTGGAGGAGAGGACGACAAAGATGATGGAGGAGGAGAGGGCACGGAATGACATGCAGGCAAGGGCCATGTACGAGCTCCTTGTGGTAAGTTTCTTCTGCAGATTAGCCAAAACATTCATGTAGTGTTTGTCTCATTACTAACTAGTATGACTGAGTCATCAAAACCAAATGTGCAGTCTGTGTGCGAGAAGACAGGTCAGACCGCTCCGCCGATGCCAGTGATTGCTCCTGGGACCACGGTGAGTTTTATTTGAATGGACATTACTTGCTAGTCTTAACATTTGAGTGTCATCATGCTAACAAGACATTGGAAATGATCTTTGGTGCAGCGTAACTCTAGACAAGCATCGCACGATCCTTCTCCAGCTACCGACACGAGCCACCCCGCTCCTACACCTCCTACATCTTGGTAAGTTTATCTAGTGTTTTGCTTAACACATGCATAAAGACCTAGACTTAGCTTTATTTCCTCCAATGCTTACCATAATGACCTAGACTTAGCTTTATTTCCTCCAATGCTTACCATAATGACCTAGACTTAGCTTCTTCACCTCCAAAATGACTTAATAAGCTTACTGACCTCCAAAACCATCCATTTTACCTAAGTTAGCTCTAAAACGATCTGTACTTAGCTTACTTATGTCAAAAATTGCATAATTAGCTTAGTTAGCTTATAGACGATCCATTTTACCTAAGTTAGCTCTAAAATGACCCATTTTACCTAGGTTAGCTTATAAATGATCCAGTTCATCCAAGTTAGCTCAAAAATGACCCATTTTACCTAGATTAGCTCCTAAATGATCCATTTTACCTACGTTAGCTTTAAAATGACCCATTTCACCAAAATGAACAATCTTACCTAGGTTATCTCATAAACGATCCATTTCAACTAATTTAGCTCATAAACGATCCATTTCACCTAGGTTACCTAAAAACGATCCATTTCACCTAAATTAGCTCTTAAATGATCCATTTCACCTAAGTTAGCTCAAAAAGATCCATTTCAACTAAATTAGCTCATAAATGATCCATTTCACCTAAGTTAGCTCAAAAACGATCCATTTCAACTAAGTTAGCTCATAAATGATCCATTTCATCTAAGTTAGCTAAAAAAGATCCATTTCACCTTAGTTACCTGAAAAACGATCCATTTGACCTTAGTTAGCTCATAAACGACCCATTTCAACAAAGTTAGCTCATAAATGATCCATTTCACCTTAGCTAGCTCATAAACGACCCATTTCAACTTAGTTAGCTCATATATGATCCATTTCACGTAAGTTAGCTCATAAATGACATACTCTTCTTGTTCTAGTCTTCTTCTTGTTCTACTCTTCTTGTTCTAGTCTTCTTCTTGTTCTACTCTTCTTCTTGTTCTACTCTTCTTGTTCTAACTTTCTTATTTTTCATTTTGGAGAGTTCATTCACTTGACGAAAGCTTGCATAGATGGAGTGCTCCTTATCCCTTTCTCTGTTTCTTTTGTATCGTTGAACTATGCATGTATCGTTGGATGAAACTATTGTAATATATATGGTTGGATGCCTCTATGTTGAACTTGTTATGTATGATGGAACTATGCATGTAATATATATGGTTGGATGATGAAGTTATGTGTTGGATATCTTATATGTTTGCTCTGTAATGGCCTTTTGAAATATATCTATATATGTCATCTATATTTGTGATGAAAATTGTTGGATTTAATAAAAAACAGATAAAAGAGCCAATATGCAGGCTCTTTGCCGTCTGCCACCGACGGCAACGGGCTCTTTGCCGTCTGCCGCGGACGGCAAAGAGGGCACGTGGCATCCAGCTGTGCTTCCTGGGAGCTGACCCGTTTGGTCAGTTTGCCTACAGTGGCAGACGGCAAAGACCTGCCGTTAGCCACTTAACGGACTGACAGCGCAATTATTGCCGTCCGCCTTCTTTGCCGTCTGCCGCGCTCTCTTTGCCGTCTGCGGCGGACGGCAAAGACTTTGCCATCAGTAGCAGACGGCAAAGTAGCTGTTTACCGAAGCCTACTTTGCCGGAGCCTTTTGCCGTCCGCGGCTGACGGCAAAGGCCTTTGCCGTCCGCCGTTCATGCCTTTGCCGTCCGCCGTTCATGCCTTTGCCGTCCGCCGTGGCAGATGGCAAATTAGCTGATTCCTGTAGTGTATGTGCAAGATGACTAAAACTCCGTTCTCCGGAACAATGGAACGAGCTACTGACTTATTGGAAATAATACATACAGATGTATGCGGTCCAATGAGCGTTGAGGCTCGTGGAGGGTATCATTATTTTCTTACCTTCACAGATGATTTGAGCAGATATGGTTAAATCTACTTAATGAAGCATAAGTCTGAAACATTTTAAAGTTAAGAATTTCAGAGTGAAGTAGAAAATCATCATAACAAGAAAATAAAGTTCCTACGATCTGATCGTGGAGGAGAATATTTGAGTTACGAGTTTGGTCTTCATTTGAAACAACATAGTTTCACAACTTACGCCACCTGGAACACCACAACGAAATGGTGTGTCCGAACGTCATAACCGTACTTTATTGGATATGGTGCGATCTATGATGTCTCTTACTGATTTACCGCTACCATTTTGGCGTTATGCTTTAGAGATGGCTGCATACACTTTAAATAGGGCACCATCAAAATCCATTGAGATGACGCCTTATGAACTGTGGTTTGGCAAGAAACCAAAGTTGTCGTTTCTTAAAGTTTGGGGCTGTGATGCTTATGTGAAAAAGCTTCAACCCGATAAGCTCGAACCCAATGATAACCCACAAGTATAGGGGATCAATTATAGCCTCTTTCGATAAGTAAGAGTGTCGAACCGAATGAGGAGCTAAAGGTAGAACAAATACTCCCTCAAGTTCTATCGACCAACGATACAACTCTACGCATGCTTAACGTTCGCTTTATCTAAAACAAGTGTGAAACTAGAAGTACTTTGTAGGTGTTGTTGTATAGGTTTGCAAGAATATAAAGAGCACGTAAATATAAACTAGGGGCTGTTTATATAAAGAGGCAATAAAGTTAGTATAGCGAGTGTGGAAAAGTGGTGGTAGGAGTTGCGAAATTGTCCCTAAGCAATTGACTACTTTACTAGACCGATGGCAAATTTTATGTGGGAGAGGCCACTGCTAGCATGTCATCCCTGACTTGGAATTCTATGCACTTATGATTGGAACTATTAGCAAGCATCCACAACTACTAACGTTCATTAAGGTAAAACCCAACCATAGCATTAAGATATATTGGTCCCCCTTCAATCTCGTATGCATCAATTTCTATGCTAGGTTGAAGCTTCTGTCACTCTTGCCCTCCAATACATAGTCCTATCAACATATAACTAACCCTATGGTGTGATCCACGCGCGCGCTCATATGATGGGCACCAAAGGATAGCAACATAACCACAAGCAAATTAAACCAATCATAGCAATTCACCAATTACCGATTAGGACAACGAAAATCTACTCAGACATCATAGGATGGCAACACATCATTGGATAATAATATGAAGCATAAAGCACCATGTTCAAGTATAGGGTACAGCGGGTTGCGGGAGAGTGGACCGCTGAATATAGATGGGGGAAGGTGATGACAATGTTGGGGAAGATGACGGAGGTGTTGGTGTAGATCACGGTGATCATGATGGCCCTGACGGCGTTTCGGCGCCACCGGGAGAGAGGGAGAGAGAGCCCCCTTCTTCTTCTACTACTTCCTTGACCTTCTCCCTAGATGGGAGAAGGGTTTCCCCTTTGGTCCATGGTCTCCATGGCGTGGGAGGGGCAAGAGCCCCTTCGAGATTGGATATGTCTCTCTGTCTCTCTCTGTTTCTGCGTTCCTGATTCTGCCCTTTCACCGTTTCTTATATTTCCGAAGATCCGTAACTCCCATTGGATTGAAACCTTCAACACAATTTTTTTCCAGATATTATCTTTCTTGCGGCAAAAGAAGAGCAGCAACTGCCTTATGGGGTGTCCATGAGGGTCAGGGGCACCCCTTTCTGCCTCGTGGGCCCCTCGAGCATCGTCTCGCGTTGATTCTTCTTCCCAAAAATCAAAAATATTCCAAAAATATTCTCCGTCCGTTTTTATCCCGTTTGGACTCCATTTGATATGGGTTTTCTGCGAAACAAAAAACATGCAACAAACAGGAACTAGCACTGGGCACTGGATCAATATGTTAGTCCCAAAAATAGTATAAAAAGTTGCCAAAAGTATGTAAGAGTTGTAGAATATTGGCATGGAACAATCAAAAATTATAGATACGACGGAGACGTATCATCCAAGTCAGATAAGTGCGTCTTCATAGGATACCCAAAGGAAACTGTTGGGTACACCTTCTATCACAGATCCAAAGGCAAGATCTTTGTTGCTAAAAATGGATCCTTTCTAGAGAAGGATTTTCTCTCGAAAGAAGTGAGTGGGAGGAAAGTATAACTTGATGAGGTAATTGTACCTTCTCCCTTATTGGAAAGTAGTTCATCACAGAATCAGTTCTAGTGATTCCTACACCAATTAGTGAGGAAGTTAATGATGATGATCATGAAACTTCAGATCAAGTTACTACCAAACCTCTTAGGTCTTCCAGAGTGAGATCCGCACCAGAGTGGTACGGTAATCCGGTTCTGGAAGTCATGTTACTAGACCATGGTGAACCTATGAACTATGAGGAAGCGATGATGAGCCCAGATTCCGCGAAATGGCTGGAGGCCATGAAATCTGAGATGGGATCCATGTATGAGAACAAACTATGGACTTTGGTGGACTTGCCCGATGATCGGCAAACCATAGAAAATAAATGGATCTTCAAGAAGAAGACTGGCGCTGATGGTAATGTTACTTTCTACAAAGCTCGACTTGTTGCGGAAGGTTTTTGACAAGTTCAAGTAGTTGACTACGATGAGACTTTCTCGCCCATAGTGATGCTTAAGTCTGTCCGAATCATGTTAGCAATTGCCGCATTTTATGATTATGAAATTTGGCAGATGGATGTCAAAACCGCATTCCTGAATGGATTTCTGGAAGAAGAGTTGTATATGATGCAACCAGAAGTTTTTATCGATCCAAAGGGTGCGAACAAAGTATGCAAGCTCTAGCGATCCATTTTAGGACTGGTGCAAGCCTCTCGGAGTTGGAGTAAATGCTTAGGTAGTATGATCAAAGCATATGGTTTTATACAAACTTTTGGAGAAGCCTGTATTTACAAGAAAGTGAGTGGAAGCTTTGTAGCATTTCTAATATTATATGTGGATGACATATTGCTGACTGGAAATGATATAGAATTTTTGGATAGCATAAAGGGATACCTGAATAAGAGGTTTTCGATGAAAGACCTCAGTGAACCTGCTTACATATTGGGCATCAAGATCTATAGAGATAGATCAAGACACTTAATTAGACTTTCACAAAGCACATACCTTGATAAAATTTTGAAGAAGTTCAAAATGAACCAGTCAAAGAAAGGGTTCTTGCCCGTGTTACAAGGTGTGAAGTTGAGTCAGACTCAAGGCCCGGCCACTGCAGAAGATAGAGAGAAAATGAAAGTCATTCCCTATGCTTCAGCCATAGGTTCTATCATGTATGCAATGCTGTGTACCAGACCTGATGTGTGCCTTGCTATAAGCATAGAAGGGAGGTACCAAAGTAATCCCAGAGTGGAGCACTGGACAGCGGTCATGAACATCCTGAAATACCTGAAAAGGACTAAGGATATGTTTCTCATTTATGGAGGTGACAAAGAGCTCGTCATGAACGGTTACGTCGATGCAAGCTTTGACACTGATCCCGATGACTCAAAGTCGCAAACCGGATACATATTTTTATTGAATGGAGGAGCTGTCAGTTGGTGCAGTTCCAAGCAGAGTGTCGTGGCGGGATCTACGTGTGAGGCGGAGTACATTGCTGATTCGGAAGCAGCAAACAAGGGAGTCTGGATGAAGGAGTTCATATCCGATCTAGGTGTCATACCTAGTGCATCGGGTCCAATGAAAATCTTTTGTGAAAATACTGGTGCAATTGCCTTGGCAAAGGAATCCAGATTTCACAAGAGAACCAAGCACATCAAGAGATGCTTCAATTCCATCCGTCATCAAGTGTCAGAAGGGGACATGGAGATTTGCAAGATACATACGGATCTGAATGTTGCAGACTCGTTGACTAAGCCTCTTCCACGAGCAAAACATGATCAACACCAAAGCTCCATGGGTGTTAGAATCATTACTGTGTAATCTAGATTATTGACTCTAGTGCAAGTGGGAGACTGAAGGAAATATGCCCTAGAGGCAATAATAAAGCTATTATTTATTTCCTTATTTCATGATAAATGTTTATTATTCATGCTAGCATTGTATTAACCGGAAACTTAGTAAATGTGTGAATACATAGACAAAACATATTGTCCCTAGTATGCCTCTACTTGACTAGCTCATTAGTCAAAGATGGTTATGTTTCCTAACCATAGACACGTGTTGTCATTTGATGAAATGGATCACATCATTAGGAGAATGATGTGATGGACATGACCCATCCTTTAGCTTAGCATTATGATCGTTACAGTTTCATTGCTACGGCTTTCTTCATAACTTATACATGTTCCTCAGACTATGAGATTATGCAACTCCCAAATACCGGAACACTTTGTGTGCTATCAAATATCACAACATAAATGTGTGATTATAAATATGCTCTACAGGTGTCTTCGAAGGTGTTTGTTGGGTTGGTATAGATCGAGATTACGATTTGTCACTCCGTGTTTCGGAGAGGTATCTCTGGGCCCTCTTGGTAATGCTCATCATTATAAGCCTTGCAAGCATTGTAACTAATGAGTTAGTTGCGGGATGAAGTATTACGGAATGAGTAAAGAGACTTGCCGGTAACGAGATTGAACTAGGTATGATGATACCGACGATCGAATCTCGGGCAAGTAACATACCGATGACAAAGGGAACGACATATGTTGTTATGCGGTTTGACCGATAAAGATCTTTGTAGAATACGTAGGAGACAATATGAGCATCCAGGTTCTGCTATTGGTTATTGACCGGAGATATGTCTCGGTCATGTCTACATGGCTCTCGAACCCGTAGGGTCTGCACACTTAACATTCGATGAGGATATGTATTATGAGTTATGTGTTTTTGATGACCGAATTTTGTTCGGAGTCCTGTATGAGATAATGGACGTGATGAGGAGTCCCGAAATGGTCGAGACATAAATATTGATATATTGGACGACTATATTCGGACACCGGAAGTGTTCCGGAGAAGTTTCGGATTAAACCGGAGTGCCGGAGGTTTACCGGAACCCCCCGGGGGAACTAATGGGCCACATGGGCCTTGGTGCATGATGTCTACTATGCAACCTTCTTCTTGTAGACGTTGTTGGGCCTCCAAGTGCAGAGGTTTGTAGGACCGTAGCAAATTTCCCTCAAGTGGATGACCTAAGGTTTATCAATTCGTGGGAGGCGTAGAATGAAGATGGTCTCTCTCAAACAACCCTGCAACCAAATAACAAAGAGTCTCTTGTGTCCCCAACACACCCAATACAATGGTAAATTTTATAGGTGCACTAGTTCGGCGAAGAGATGGTGATACAAGTGCAATATGGATGGTAGATATAGGTTTTTGTAATCTGAAAATATAAAAACAGCAAGGTAACTAATGATAAAAGTGAGCCTAAACTGTATTGCAATGCTAGGAAACAAGGCCTAAGGTTCATACTTTCACTAGTGCAAGTTCTCTCAACAATAATAACATAATTGGATCATATAACTATCCCTCAACATGCAACAAAGAATCACTCCAAAGCCACTAATAGCGAAGAACAAACGAAGAGATTATGGTAGGGTACGAAACCACCTCAAAGTTATCCTTTCTGATCGATCTATTTAAGAGTCCGTAGTAAAATAACACGAAGCTATTCTTTCTGTTCGATCTATCATAGAGATCGTACTAGAATAACACATTAAGACACAAATCAACCAAAACCCTAATGTCACCTAGATACTCCAATGTCACCTCAAGTATCCGTGGGCATGATTATACGATATGCATCACACAATCGCAGATTCATCTATTCAACCAACACAAAGTACTTCAAAGAGTGCCCCAAAGCTTATACCGAAGAGTCAAGACGAAAACGTGTGCCAACCCCTATGCATAGATTCCCAAGGTAACGGAACCCGCAAGTTGATCACCAAAACATACATCAAGTGGATCACGTGAATATCCCGTTGTCACCACAGATAAGCACAGCAAGACATACATCAAGTGTTCTCAAATTCTTAAAGGCTCAATCTGATAAGATAACTTCAAAGGGAAAACTCAATTCATTACAAGAGAGTAGAGGGGGAGAAACATCATAAGATCCAACTATAATATCAAAGCTCGCGATACATCAAGATCGTATCACCTCAAGAACACGAGCACTACAAAAAAATTACACTTCCGTGATGATATGTGTTTGTCACAGTAGGTCGCGTTTTTTGTCATGCATGTACATCCATGACGATTTTATGACAGAATCAAGATAGTCATACCTGTTCTGTCGTAGAAGTGTTCCATGACATTACCAAAATTATCATCACGGAAGTGTCCACTTCCATGACGATAAATCGCGCGTCACAGAAGTGATTTCGTCAAGGGTGACCGACACGTGGCATCCACCGTAATGGAACACTGTTAAGCTATCGGGTCGGGTTTTGGATCTGATAACCCGTTAATAGCCCCGACTAATGGGGATTTTCCACGTGTAAAATCATCATTGGCTGGAGGAAACACGTGTCGGCTCATCATTGGGACAGATGTCATCCACTCATTGGACAGAAGGCGCCTATGATACGTCGACACGTGGCACGACCCAATAGTGGCCCATTCCTGTGAAAAGGCTGACCGTTTGCCTTGGTCAAAAGGTGGCGGGCCGGCCCATGGAAAGCCTGTTAACGGCCTGTTCGCATATAGCCCATTTAGAGCCCGCTAACCCAAGGCCCGTTACACCCTGTCCGAATTAGGCCCTGTAGCATCATCTGGGCCATCCAATATGATTCCAACCCATTTTCACTTCTGGCCCATGTATGGCACATGACGTCTTTCGGCCCATATGAGGCCCTTTGTAACTATTGGCCCATTAATGGCCTGTGGTGAAACTGGCCCGTAATGAACAGTGTATCACTTTACACCCATTAACGGCCCGTGGTGAAACTGGCCTGTAATGAACAGTGTATCACTTTATACGGATTAACGGCCCATTATTCCGTTGGGCCGTTTCCAGCCCAAGTTATCTTTTGGCCTTCTGAGGGCCCATTTATTCTTGGGCTCATTTGTAGCATTCAGTTACTTACGGCCCGTTACTGTCATTTTCTGCTTGTGGGCCAAATTCAGCCCATTGTTACAGTCGGCCCGTTTATGCACTGTTAATCTGTTGGGCCATTTTCATAGCATCACCAAATACGGCCTATTAACGGCCCGTTATGGTCAGCCCATAAAACGTATGATTTCCATTAAAGGCCCGTACAAGACCCATAAATGAGTCGGCCCTTACAAGGCCCATGGATCCTACGAGACGTAGAAGGCCCATGGATCCTACGAGACGTAGAAGGCCCATGGATCCTATGAGACATAGAAGGCCCATGGATCCTATGACCCATTGAAGGCCCATGGATCCGACGGCCCATTGAAGGCCCATGGATCCGACGGCCCATACATGGCCCATGGATCGTACGGCTCATGAAGGGCCATGGTCGGGCGAGTTGGCCCCCGTTTGAACGATATAGCATATTCAAAGAATTATCCTACTCAATACTATCACCTCTAAAAAGCATACACTATACAATAAAGATATCAATGCATAGAAAGGTAGAATAATCCTACACTATACAATAAAGAAATTACAGCCGATCATACCCACTGGGCATTATGGTTCGGCACAGGTGATAATAAAGCATACACAAACAGCAAATTACATACACGGGGCAAATACAGCTCATACATCATGGATGCGCATCAACTTAACTCCATTTGAACTATAATCGATTGGCTGGATTCAGATAGCACAAATTTTAGTCTGCAAAATCTCCAATTCCTTCATGGTTACCTCAGTGTCTTGTTTCATTTTTTGACTCCTGCATCTAATACCTGCATGTCCAGTCTCAACTTGTTGATTATACGTTGACAATCGTGTACATGTTGTCTTGCCACCTCTAGTTGATGCTCGAGAACATCATCACATTCCAATTCCAATCCATAATCATTCGGTAACGGCCATGCCGCACTGCTCGCAGATCTTTGTGTTGATGTCACTTCATCCTGAAATGTTTCTGTAAGTACACATGACTAGGGCAAAAATATAGTTACAACAGTGAAGCAAGCAAGACACTATTTTGTACTACATGGCAAAACAGGACTAACAATAATGTTACATGTCACTTTAAAAAAATATTACACGTCATGAAGCATAAGCAGGTGATATTTGAAAAATTATAAAAAAGATAGTCTGTGCAGCCTGCATACAGAAATCGCTCTTAGCTCACCAGAGGAGCATGATGTTGGGGCCCAATCGAAAACACAGACAAGTTACAAATTTAGACAGCACGTTGCGTATAAGTAAGCAAGCAGTTAGCCATTCTATATCTCAATTAAAGTCTTAGGGAGCATAATGAACAACAGAGGGTTTCATACAAACATACTACAGCAGGCAAAACTATGCAATCATTAGCGTAGTATAAACTAGATTGTGAGCCTCATGCAATAATAGTTGGTTAATAGACTTCAAAGCTTCAGGCACACTTTGGCAGAGTAATTAAATTGTAAGGCCTTTAATTATGTCAACTAATAGTTATACAAGTACCACACATCAGGCATGATTATTTGGGCATCTCATTAACTAAGGACAAATAAAGCAATTGAAAAGAGCAAATTAACTATGCCTGAAACAAACAAGGAATTGAACTATTGAGTTGCATACAGTGACTTACCTTAGCAGGTTGAAGAGGCTTAGCGCAGCTCCTACTTCTCTTGCAAGGCTCCTTCCTAACATCTTGACTTGGAAATCCTCAATCTTATCTTCATTGCACCCCCTCTGCAAGGTGACACAAACTAGTTACTCGTCTCCTTGGAAGATAAATATGCATACTTTCCAGTCTGTGAACACAAAAGGATGAGATTATAACAAAACAACACCACATAATGAAACATGCCGCATCTCTTGCACTTGCACACAATGAAATGAGCATTTACTATGTCTGCACTATGTAAAAACTAGGCATACCTTCGAACTAGATCTCCATGTACTCTTAGAGAGCCTACTGTAGTGTACAGCCAAACCTTTATGTCACCTATGAGTTAGACAAGGCCCCACTACAGTAGCCCTTAGTGTTTAAATATTTGATAAGCTCTGTTAGAGTGTTAGGTCAAGAACAACAAGTAATCAAAGCAAACAATCCTAGTATGGCTGGCTGATGCAAACAAGCAATTGAATAGATGTGTGAGCAAATATTACATATCAAGAAAAGAAGCAAAGAAGGAGGCTTAAAGACCATCACTTGACTAAACAGATTTAAGGGGCATTTAAACATCATGTGGAACGTATGAACTAACATAAACATTGCATATTCCAGATTCTACAATGGAATGCACATGTATTAGGTTATGCCATGTATGATGATGCCTAAATGTACAGATAGCAGGCATGAGTGATTCATCATTGCACGCACAATTGAATTGTAGGTTAAGGGCCAGTTCGATTCCGCCTTTTCAGGGCATATTGTTAAAATAAGCCATAAAAGATGTAAAGAAGTCATTTTTGAGTTATGGGCTTGGGCTTAACTAATTTCACTTTGGAGGGGGGGGGGGTGTGTGTCGGGTAGAACCTCACTAAAAATTGAAGGGAAGGGGAATAGTGAAATGACTCTGTTGTCTGCCTATATTACACCCAAAATGTAACTGCTGACGCCCATGTCACACCTGACCCTCAAGTAAAAACAAACACACAAGCGTTCATTGCCCTGCCCGCTTGCATGTCCTCTCCCCTTTCCCTCTACCTCGATCCCCTGCCTGCAGCACTAGGGTTCCTCCAGCGAGCCGTCACCACTGGTCCCATCTGGCCTGGTCCTCGACGATGCTATGTCCAGCTAGGCTACATGGCCGGCGGGTAGGGGCAAATCTCCCTGGCTGCTCCTCCCTCTGGCGCCACCCCTCATTCTCATGGTCTCCAGCAGCTGCTCCACTGTGGTTCATCCAACGCACTACTCTGGTGGGCGCTGCACAACTACGGCTGATGCCACACTATGGTAGAAGGCACCATATTCCCCCTCCCCTCTTCCCAGGCCATGGCCTTGAGGTGCTGTCGAAGGATGAGCTCATCCAACAAGGTGAGGATCTCCTCTGATTTTTTGCCAAATTTTCATTCTGATCCACTATACGATGAATTGCTATGAGCTACTTCTGCTGCTGCTATATGATGCATTGCTATGAGCTACTCCTGCTGCTGCTATATGATGAATTGCTATGAGCTGCTACTGCTATATGATGAATTGCTATGAGCTGCTGCTGCTGCTATATGATGAGTTGCTATAAGCTGCTGCTGCTGCTGCTATATGATGAATTGCTATGAGCTGCTCCTGCTGCTGCTATATGATGAATTGCTATGAACTGCTCCTGCTGCTGCTATATGATGAATTGCTATGAGCTGCTGCACGTATATGATGAATTGAAGACTATTGCTGCTGTATGATGAGTTGCTATGAGCTGCTGCTGCTACTATATGATGCTTTCAGGTGCTGCTGCTATATGATAATAACCAGCGACTTGGACCATCGAATTTCAATAAATAATTGTTCTTCATTTAAATGTGGGTCATGCGTTCTTTGTTTAAATTAGGCAATGGGATCTCCATGGAAAACATTGACCAAAGTAGATTGTGCCAAGTAGATGGTATCTTTGTATTTGCATTTTGAGCAAATAGTGATTGTCTATTTTCCTATCATATTAATTACTACAATGGGTTCAATTTGTGATGTTTGCAAGTCAAATTAATTTCCATATGGGCAGCAAAATGCAAAAAATATAATGCAATCTAGACTTTCCACTGATCATACCAAAGATAAGCTGAAAACGCAATTAAAAGAACTGGTTGGCTTATTACATGGAGCTTATATTCACAGGTGCTTATTTCTTAGGATAACTCGTAATAACTATCCCTAAGAAACTTGGCTAATAGAACTGGCATACAAATAACATGTCACGATGATTGCAGTGGAGGAGTGACGTACCATAGCACACTGTATAGGCTCACCGCTGCCTCTCCTTTTTTGCGATGTTCCATGAAATTGCCACATACATCTTGTACTTTTTCATTGTGTAACCCTATCTGCAAGTTGACATGGCTAATTTCAGACATCTCTACATGATACTACATTGCATATCCCTTGCGCATATTTAAACCACCAATTAACGATTGTGTGTGTACCATAAACTAGCCATGACTCTGTATGCTGGACTAGCAGGCACTCTAAGGGAGCCTAATGTAGTGCACTGGAATTCCTACATGCCACCTACGATTTTGTGTAATGTACTGCCCCTGTTCCTAAATATATGTCTTTGTAGAGATTCCAGTATGGACCACATACAGATGTATATAGATGCATTTTCGAGTGTAGATTCACTCATTTTGCTCCGTATGTAGCCTATAGTGGAATCTCTAGAAAGACTTATATTTAGGAACAGAGGTACGAGGTAGTATCATGTATGACATCTACATATCTAATTTAGCAGCCAGTAGTAGAAATCATTGTCTGCACAAAGGGATTACTGGTCGAAAATCCTAGCAAAGCACGCTGGCAGGCACAAAACGATACAAGAGAGAGAGACGCGCTTACAAGATCATAGCAATGCCTCAGTCCAGGATCTTGGTTGGCCAAGCTGTTAGATCCAGAAGAAACATCGTCCTTGTAGTTTTTGCCAGCTAATAATAGGTAACAGCGACCGGTTAGTATATTTGAAGTACATCGGGCAGGTGATGCTGGACGGGTTTAAAGGTGACAAGTACCTAGGCCGTCGGGTGCTTGGCATCTCTCCAGACGGTGGGAATCAGGTTATAAACGTCAAGGGTGATGACGCTGCGCTGGCTGTCGGGGTTCGGTAAGGAGATCTAGAACCGTTGAGTAGGGTGTTTGTGGAGCGGCTCCGGTAGGGTGGACTACGGTGTGGGCGAAGCATATCTATGGCCGTGGACGAGGGCGTAGGTGAAGCTGCTCCGATGGTTGGGTTAAGGATGGTGTCGACAACACGGATCTGCGACCGTGGACGGGACGTCAGAAGCTTCTCTGGTGGTTGGGTTAAGGATGGTGTCGATGATGCGGATCTGCGGCCGTGGACGGGGCGTCAGAAGCTGCTCCGGTGGTTGGGTTAAGGGTGGTGTCGACGATGCGGAGCTGCGGCCGTGGACGGGGCATCAGAAGCTGCTCCGGTAGGTTGGATGAGGGTGTGAGGAAGCAGAGTTGAGGCCGTGGACTTGTGAGTTGGCAAAGCGGCCCCGGTAGAATTGAGAATGGTATAGGCGAAGCTACTTCGGTAGGGTTGACGATGGTGTCGGCGAAGCGACTCCGGTAGGGTTGAGGAAGGTGTCGGCGTAGCGGCTCCGGTAGGGTTGAGGAAGGTGTCGGCGAAGAGGATTAGAGGCCGTCGACGGGGGTGTCAGTGGGGCGGCTCCGGGGTGTGTGGATGAAGCGTCTCCGGTGGGGAGTACGAATGAGCCGCTGCAGATGTGTGGCGGTTGACGAGAGTACCGTCGAAGCAGATCCGACGCTGTGGACAAGGCCGACACTAAATGGGCTGTGGTACAGTGGTGGATGAGCAGTCTACTTGTTTCTAGGGGAGGTGGGAGGGGTAGATGCGGCCGCAGAAGCAGATCCGGCGAGGTGGACTCCGCTGGCAGTGAATGGGCTATGGTACGCCGGTGGATGAGCAGTCTAGGGTTTCAAGATGGGAGGGGAGAAAGGGAAATGAAGTACGGACGGCGTGATGTAAGATGCTCTCGTGTTGTGGAGTTTGTCGTTTTTGCGGGAGGGGGAGAGGAAATGGGGGTGCCGTGTAGTGGGGGGAACCAGAAGTTACCAAAGCAGCCCCGACCTATCATGTAGATGAGGGCGGTATTGTAACTGTTGGTCTCCGTGCACCAAGGATAAAAGGGGGATTTCGCATGCTAAAGACTAAGGTGGCGGAAATTTTAGAAGGAGGCGGGAGATTTTGCCTCCCGCGGGATCATTCATATCCAGTTTCAACTAATTTTGGACCGTGCTAGCGGGAAGGTCATGCTAGACTGTGTACACGGGGCACGCGTGAGCAGTTAATAACTAGTGTGAAGTCCACCCCAGAAAAAAAGACAATAACTCGGGATGATGCGCCGATAACTTGGACGTTCACACGGGCGTACGGGTGTAGTGGCGCTTCACAAATCAAACGCTCAGCCTATGTATTTCTCGTGTAAATAGATAATTTAGTGCCATTGGTTATTTACTTTAAACATAATGCATTGACGTGTTAGTGTAGAGGCACACAAAAAGAAATGGATATTGTAGTCAGCTACTTAAAAGTGTTACCTCATATGATTACATAGCCTCCATTTCATAAATTTCGTACCCGTTGAATTCATATATGAATATTACATATATTACTTCAAAATAGAAACTTAAATCATCCAAGACTAATGAATTTGAATGCAAGAGTAACAATGGTGCATGTACATGATAGCTACATTGGTTGTTTGAAGAAACATCACTGTAACTTTGGCATGCACAACTGAAAAGGTTTATTTAAATAGAAAAAAATGTGATATGTGAGTGTCCAATCTTTATAGCGTTGAATCGATATTGTACCTTTGGCCACGAGACGAAGTAGATATTGACTTATGTTCAAGCGATGCACGTCCACGATCGCTAGATAGTGATACGTGAATGAATTGTCCAATCTCTCTCACATGCATACATATCTCATTTCCCTGTGGGCATCGGAATCACACACGCGCACTTCGTGTATTTCTCTCCCTTCATCAGGGTTAAATTCATCTTTCTACCCCGTCCTACAAGTCTCTCACACAGAAACACACACGCTCTCTATGTCTGACACGCCCACCCCTTTAATTCCGCCCACCCACAGCCACTAATGTCTCAAAGTATAATAGTGTCTCTCACACATATGCTATCTACCTATCCCTTAATATAGCTAGATATGTGTCACACAAACTCCTTCTCCCCACTAGCAAGATGCCCATGCGTTGCACGGAACATCACAATGCATTTGTATGAGAAGTTTATCTTGTGGGAGAAAAGGATGAGCGAGGGAATGCCTTATTTGCAAATGCAGAGAGGGGTGTGGGTATCTTTTTGCAAAATTGCCATAGTTTCCTTCCTATCCGTCGGATATAAATCGGATGGCCTATATTGCAGGATGGCAGGAACACCATCATCACCAACTCTGTTTTTTTATAAGAGTAGAGATATGTGAGTGTCAATACCCCCCCACACACACCCACACACCCACACTTCCCAACACCGAAGGAGTAGGGTGACACCTCGATCTTGATACTAATCTATCGACTGGCTTCTCTCTCAAACATACACACACACACACACACTACCCGGCATCGAAGGAGTAGGGTGGCACATTGATCTTGATAATAATCTATCTACTCCTCTTTCAAACACACACACACACTCGCTAGTTGTGCCTCTATGCCTACCGCGCACACTCTCGATACGTCTTTCTCTCCCTCCCCCCAACAATGACAGCAGAAGGGCGACAACTCAATCTGATCATAATCTGTCAATTGGTTTCTCTCTCAAACATCGTGTCTCGGTGCCTCGCTCGGTAGCCCCCTCGATATGTAGACTTCTCGCGCGCGCACAGCTGTAGCGACGATGACACTAAACCCAGTGTGCCTTGTTTTTACCAGCCTCATATGATAGTTTTCACCCTGTTTTCTGTTAATTAACAAGGCAACCTTTTCTTTGTTACTACTAGTGAATCTGAAATCATTCGGGGCAGACATAAAATATATCACTTCAACCCAATTACCGCAGCAACTATTTTAAAAGAAATTAGCTAGCTGCCCCTGTGTTGCACGGAACATCAAGATGCATTTGTATGAGTAGTTTATATTGTGAGAGAAAAGGCTGAATGAGGGAAGGCCTTATTTGCGAACGTGGAGAGACGTGTGGGTATACTTTTGCAAAATTGCCATAGTTTCTTTCCTATCCGTTAGATATAAATCCGACGGCCTATATTGCAGGATGGCACGCACACCATCATCACCAACTTTTTTTTCTACTCCCTCCGTCTGAAAATACTTGTCATCAAAATGGATAAAAAGAGATGTATCTAAAACTAAAATACATCTAGATACATTTCCTTTTATCCATTATGATGACAAGTATTTCCAGACATAGGGAGTATTTGTCTTTTTAGAGATTTCAACAAGTGACTATGACCGGACCTTACCAACATACTCAAAAAGTAGTCCATAATTTTGATGTTACCCTCTTTTCTTGGCGGTGCAGTGCCATCTGGATACCTCATAAATAAATCAAGGACAAATCTGACCCCTTCCTAAAAAGACATATAGAGCAAAATGAGTGAATCTACACTCTAAAATATGTCTACATACACATCTATATAGGGTAGTCCATTTGAAATCTGAAAAAGACAAATATTTAGGAAAGAATGGAGTATAAGAGTAGACATGGAGATATATCTCCAGCATGGTCTACAACAAAAATGTGCTGGGATGGTTGCTACGTCTTGAGCTTGCGTTCGTTTTCCTTGAAGAGGAAAGGGTGATGCAGCAATAGTAGCGTAAGTATTTCCCTCAGCTTTTGAGAACCAAAGTATCAATCCAGTAGGAGGCTACTCAAAAGTCCCACGCACCTACACAAACAAACAAAGAACTCACAACCAACGCAATAAAGGGGTTGTCAATCCCTTCACGTCCACTTGCAAAAGTGAGATCTGATAGAGATAGTATGATAAGATAATTTTTTTTGGTATTTTATGATATAGATGCGAAAAGTAAAGATGCAAATAAAAGTAGATTGAAAGCTTATATGATAAAAGATAGACCCGGGGGCCATATGTTTCACTAGTGGCTTCTCTCAAGATAGGATAAGTATTACGGTGGGTGAACAAATTACTGTCGAGCAATTGATAGAAAAGCGAATAATTATGAGATTATCTAGGCATGATCATGTATATAGGCATCACGTCCGTGACAAGTAGACCGACTCCTGCCTGCATCTACTACTATTACTCCACACATCGACCGACTCCTGCCTGCATCTAGAGTATTAAGTTCATAAAGAATAGAGTAACGCATTAAGCAAGATGACATGATGTAGAGGGATAAACTCAAGCAATATGATATAAACCCCATCTTTTTATCCTCGATGGCAACAATACAATACGTGCCTTGCTGCCCCTGCTGTCACTGGGAAAGGACACCGCAAGATTGAACCCAAAGCTAAGCACTTCTCCCATGGCAAGAAAGATCAATCTAGTAGGCCAAACCAAACAGATAATTTAAAGAGACTTGCAAAGATAACTCAATCATACATAAAAGAATTCAGAGAAGATTCAAATATTTCTCATAGATAAACTTGATCATAAACCCAGAATTCATCAGATCTCGACAAACACACCACAAAAAGAGTTTACATTGAATAGATCTCCACAAGAGAGGGGGAGAACATTGTATTGAGATCCAAAAAGAGAGAAGAAACCATCTAGCTAATAACTATGGACCCGAAGGTCTGTGGTAAACTACTCACAACTCATCGAAGGGGCTATGGTGTTGATGTAGAAGCCCTCCATGGTCGATTCCCCCTCCGGTGGAGCGTCGACGAAGGCTCCAAGATGGCATCTTGCGGATACAGAAGGTTACGGCGGTGGAAATTGTGTTTCGTTGGCTCCCTGGATATTTTCGGGGTACATAGGCTTATATAGGAGGAAGAAGTACGTCGGTGGCCGCCCAAGGGGCCCACGAGATAGGGGGGCATGCCCAGTAGGGGTGGGCGCGCCCTCCCCTCTCATGGCCGCCTCGGATGCTTCTTGACTTGCACTCCAAGTCCCCTGGATCACGTTCGTTCCAAAAATCACACTCCCGATGGTTTCATTCCGTTTGGACTCCGTTTGATATTCCTTTTCTTCGAAATACTGAAATAGGCAAAAAAACAGCAATACGGACTGGGCCTCCGGTTAGTAGGTTAGTCCAAAAATGATATAAATGTGTAAAATAAAGCCCATAAACATCCAAAAGGGGTAATATAATAGCATGGAACAATCAAAAATTATAGATACGTTGGAGATGTATCAAGCATCCCCAAGCTTAATTCCTGCTCGTCCTCGAGTAGGTAAATGATAAAAACAGAATTTTGGCTTGATCTAGAAATTCTACACAACTCAAGGCCCCACGGAGAGAGTTGAGGGTTTTGTTATTTTCATATTTGAGTTTTCTCAAATTTTGAAAATAGGATCGTTTGATTTTATTTATTTTATCTTCATGTATTTCTGTTACAAAAATATGAGAGAGGGAATAAAATGACTTTCCCAAAATAAATAAATATTGAGGATTTAATAAAAAAATCAAATAAGATTTTATTTCGGAGTTTTTGGCTATTTTATTTGGATTTAGGAAAAATGTGCGTTTTTCAAATTTGCATTTAGGCCCCAAATAAATGTTCATCTTGTCCGGATTGATTTTAGAAGTCGGGGAAAATTTATTTTGGTATTTTTGGAGTCCGTTTAGTATTCCTTTTAAGTGTTTTCTACGCGAAATTATTTGAAAAAAATGAACCGACTCGGGCCGCCGTGGGCGACCCGGACTCCTCTCCGCCCAGGCTTTATAAGCTGTCGACCCCGCCAGCCCACCTCAGCCCACCCCGCCGCCAACCCTAACCCTAGCCCGCGCCGCCGCCGCCGCTGCATGTCACGCCCAATATGCGACCCTATCCAAAAGGAACTCGAAGGTCCCACCAAGGATAGACCCGCATATTGAAACGCTTTTGCAAGTTGGATATCATTACATCAACATTACATAATAGATGGGGATACATACAAGAGGGCATACAATGCCACACGAATACAACATCACAATACATTAGAGCATCATCCGACTACGGATGAAACACAAACATAAACTCAAACGACATCCACCCTGCTAGCCCATGCTGCCGACCTGGAACCTATCCCCTGATCGAAGAAGCAGAAGAAGGACTCAACGCAAGCAAGCATCACCTGTACCTGCAACTGTTGTTGTAGTAATCTGTCAGCCACGAGGACTCAGCAATCCCATTACCATGGGTATCAAGACTAGCAAAGCTTAAAAGGGAAAGGAAGGGGTAAAGTGGTGAGGCTGCAGCAGCGACTAAGCATATATGGTGGCTAACATACGCAAATAAGAGCGAGAAGAGAGCAAAAGGAACGGTCGTCAACTAGTAATGATCAAGAAGTGATCCTGAACTCCTACTTATGTCAAACATAACTCAGAAACCGTGTTCACTTTCCGGACTCCGCCGAAAAGAGACCATCACGGCTACACATGCAGTTGATGCGTTTTAATTCGGATCTGGTGTCAAGTTATCTACAACCGGACATTAACAAATTCCCATCTGCCTATAACCGCAGGCACGGCTTTCGAAAGATTATACCCTGCAGGGGTGTCCCAACTTAGCCCATGACAAGCTCTCACGATCAACGAAGGAATAGACCTTATCCCAGGAAGACCCGATCAGACTCGGAATCCCGGTTTACAAGACATTTTGACAATGGTAAAACAAGACCAGCAAGACCGCCCGATGCGCCGACAATCCCGATAGGAGCTGCACATATCTCGTTCTTAGGGCAACACCGGATGAACACTACGTACAACTAAAACCAACCCTCAAGTTTCCCCGAGGTGGCGCTGCAAGTGGCTCTGGTTCGGACCAACACTTAGACAAGCACTGGCCTGGGGGGCTATAATAAAGATGACCCTCGAGAGAGCGACTCCCAAGGGAAAAGTAGGTGGTGGTGAGGCAAATGGTAAAACCAAGGTTGGGCCTTGCTGGAGGAGTTTTATTCAAAGCGAACTGTGAAGGGGGTCCCATAAATCACCCGACCGCGTAAGGAACGCAAAATCGGGGAACATAACACCGGTATGACGGAAACTAGGGCGGCAAGAGTGGAATGAAACACCAGGCAAAAGGCCGAGCCTTCCACCCTTTACCAAATATATAGATGCATTAATAATATAAGAGATATTGTGATATCCCAACCAAAATCCTGTTCACCATGGAGAAATCTTCAACTTCACCTGCAACTAGCAACGCTATAAGAGGGCTGAGCGAAGCGGTAACATAGCCAAACAACGGTTTGCATAGGAAAGGTGTCAAAGGTTAGAGGTTCATGGCAATTTGGGATGGCTTGATAAACACGTGATAGGTAGCGCAGCATAGCGATAGAACGAAACAACTAGCATAGCAATGATAGTAGTGAGATCCAGGGTAGCGGTCATCTTGCCTGAAATCCCACAAGGAAGAAGAACGAGTCCATGAAGAAGACGAACGGATGAAGCCGAACCAAGCGTAGACGAATGAATCCTCACGATCGCAACGAAACAGGAACTAACAAGAAGAGGCACACAACATGGTAAACACACCACACATGAACAAGGCATGATGCACAACCAAGTATGATGCATTACAAAGCTACGCGAAGCTACTCATGGCAAGGGATGATGCAAACAAGAGCAACACATCAAGGCAAGTTTAAATGAGGCCGGGAAGAACATATAACAATTCCGGTAAGTCCTCATATGCATATTTCGAAGTTGGTCCAGATCTGAATAAACCTTATGTTCAAGTTGTTAAACAGCAAGTTAAGATTCACAAGGATGATCTACACGAGATTCTAGTCAAGTTACATATAAAGTTCATTTAGTTCGGAGCTACGGCCTAGAAGATATGAGCAAAACAAGTTAAACATGGCATTGATGCAAAATGCACTCAAACATCAAGCAAACACCTCAAAACAAGGATGCAACATGATAATATGAAGCTACTTGCAAAATCAAGCAAGTTTCATATAGAGCACACTCAAAACGGAGCAACGGTTCAACACATGCACACTATACAAGTTTAAAGGACAAGCTGTCCAAAACAGCAACTAGGCATATTGCAAGCATCAAAACAACATGCTACATCATCTCAACATAATAACAAAAGGCATGGACATGATGTACAGGTAAAGCATTACAAAACATGAACACTGAGCTATCTCTAGAAATCACTAGAACATGCTCAAACACACATGGTAAGATTGCAAGTTATAACAATTTCAGACTTTGCAGAAAATAACATCACGATGCAATGTTTAGAGCTATCAAACAACCTATTACAGGAACTTATCATGGCAAACAAAGGCATGGCAGGATACTACTAAATGCATAGATCAAAAGTCCTTTACTGACCATAAGCCAAAGAGGATCAGAAAATATGATGGCACCCATGTAAACATGGCAAGTTATATTACAGATTCATACATGGCAGAAACAGAATTATGAAGGCATGTAGATGAGCTTGTGCAACTCACTACAGAGCAAAACATGGCATGGCAAGGCAACCAACAGTAAGAAGGCATGTTTGTGAGGCTAAGCATGGCAAGAGCAAGTTCATACGGTGCATGGAACACTAGAAAAACACATGGCAACAACTGAACTTAATGTAAACAGGCTGACAACAATATTATGAAGCAACTTTAGAGCAAGATATGAACAGTCTACAACAACCTATAAATGCAACCAGGGGCATGTATGGTTAGAGGATGACATGTAGATCAAAACATGTTTATAGAACATCACCAGATTATGCATAGAATGATTAGTAGCAACATATTTATATAGCATCACGAAATAACAGACTCAGCCTAGCAAAACAGCAACATCATGTACCCTACTTAACAAGCTCGATTCACTCACCACAAGTCATTGCATGACAAGATAAGCATAGCATCATCAAGAAGGCATGTTTGTGAAACAAACCAAGTCAAGAACAAGTTCATAGCATGCAAGGACCAACTATAACAAGCTTGGCCAAATTGAATAACATGTAAACAATCTGCCATGAAACATTTTGAAGCAAAAGTAGAGCACTCAAAAGACATGCTAGACTACTCCATAATTGCAACAAGAGGCATGAATAGATAGACAATAACCACATGTTCAAAACACCCTTACTGAAGTATCTCAAAATATGCATGGATCTCTCTGTAGCATCAAGTTTACATGGCATCAAAATAACAGCAGAACAGGGACTAAAATCAGCCACATCACGATGCCTAGTCTGCATGCTTGTGCTAGTCACCACATTGATCACAAAAATACATGGTAAGCACCTCTGTAAAGAAGACATAGCATAGATCAAAACACATGTAGACATCAACCTCATAGGATGCACATATCGATCATGGCAAAAATGACAAGAGCTCGTTCTGATAACAGACAGCAGATAACATCATGAAGCACTCTTACAACGATGATTCAGGCATCAAGATGATCTCAAATGAATATGATGCAATGGAACGAAATGATGTACTCATTGAGACGGACAATTTGACATATTACACGCACAAAACGGAGCTATGGCTGCAGAGATACGATGCGATGAACATGGCATGAAAATTACACAGATTCGGGGACTTCAACGAAATATCACCTCCGAAAAGTCAACCCGGGACGGGACGGTTCCGGGACGGAGCGGATCGGGACGGAGGCACGGGCGTTTGGATGGGCGAGGTGGTGGATCTGATCCCGATCCACGGACCTCGCCGGAGAAGCTCGCCGGAGATGGTGGGGAAGGAGGCCGGAGACGAGGGAGAGGCCGGGGAGGCGCGACTGGAGGCAGATCCGTCGGCGGTGGAGGTGGCCGGCGAGGAGGTGCTCCGGTGCAGCGGCCGAGGGCGGCGGAGGGAGCGCGCCGGCGGGGACGGGTCGCCGGAGGACGGCGGGGCGGCGGCCACGGGAGGAGTCGGCGGGCGGCGGCGAAGGCGGGACGGGCGGCGGCACAGCCGGGCGGCGGCGGGGCGAGCCCGGCCGGCGGCGGCATGGGGAGCCGGGGCGGATGGCGGCGGAGGAGCGCGCGGGCCGGCTCGGGCCCAGATCCGGCCCGGGTGGGCCTGACGCGGGCCTGGCGGCGGCGCGCGGTGGGAGCCGCGGCGGCGGGGACACGTGTCAGCACGGGAGTGGCTGCGGCGGCCGGGGCGGACGTGTCCGGCGCGGGCGGACGCGTCCGGCGGCGCGGGGAGGAGTTTTGCTAGGGTTTCATCCGCGAATTCGGGGGAGGTGGACTAATTTATAGGTAGAGGGAGCTAGGAGAGTCCAAATGAGGAGCGGTTTTCGCCCACACGATCGTGATCGAACGACCGAGAGCATGGAGGGGAGTTAGATGGGTTTTCTGCCACTTTGGAAGGGGTGTTGGGCTGCAAAGAGAAGGAGGCTTTTACGGTTACCCGGTTAAACGTTGGAGTACCAAACGAACTCCAAATGGCACGAAACTTGACAGGCGGTCTACCCGTGATATACGAAGGCCGCTTGGCAAGACTCGGTCCATTCCGAGAAAGTTTAACACCCACACACAACAGGAGACAAAAGGGGAACGCCGGAGGGCATAGGAGCGCCGAATTGCAAAACGGACAACGGGGAAAAGGCTCGGATGCATGAGACGAACGCGTATGCAATGCAATGCACATGATGACATGATAAAATGCAACACGCAAGCAAATGACATGGCAACAACGATGAATAACTGACAGACACCTGGCGCATCAAAATCGGGGCGTTACAACAGTCCTCCACTGACAAGAGATCTCATCCCGAGATCTTAGGACCGAGACGGAAGAGAAAAAGGAAGAGGTGAAACAAGAACTCAAGATAAGGAGCAAAGAATCGAGAGCACTCGAGAAGAAGAGAGGAACGACGAGAATGATGAGAATCTAAAGCTCACTGAATCAGATAGACTATGAAACAACTCCGGTTAGACGAGATAAGAAACGAATAAGACTGAAAGGATTTATGCAGCACTCCGGCTGGACCAGGAAAGAATAGAACACGAACTTCACCAGATGGGATGGCGCTTGACGAGCTGAACAATGCAAAGCCTCCGGAAGAATTGAAAGAATGGAAGGAAAAGAACTTTGAAGGAAGGTTGAACGAATTTGAATATCTGGGAAGAACGAAGAAAGGCAAAACTTCACTTCAGAAGAAAATGAAGAATTATTTGCACTTTGAGACGCGAGAAGAAAAGATACTTGAATTCCACCGACAAGAATCTTGATGAACACTTGAAGAAAAGATTAAATCAAGAAGAACCACCATGAAGAACTCCGGTGAAAAAAGGATGAAGAGATAGAATGAAGAGTGAAAGAATAAGATGAGCCTTGCGATAATTGGGATGGAGGTTCCGACAAAATGGCCGAAGAAGTTTGAACTCCGAAAAAGAAAAGATGAAAACACTTGGAACTATAATTTATTCATTATGAATAAACTCTGAAGGAAAGAATTACTCACTTGGATGAAATAAGAATAAGATTTATTGTATGCTTATCCTTCATCAAATTAAATTGATGACAAGCAATGGATTTTGCATACCACTTAATCTTCTTGAAAAGGATTGAGAAGTGACAGGACGCAAACTTGAGAAGGTCTTCATGAACCACCGGTTGGATTGGAAAGAATGAATGAATTAATATGATAAACAAGGAAAAAGAATCTTGAACGAACCACCGTTAGAATTCGGAAATGACTGATGAAAGAGACTGAATCGCCGGGAATAATTATAAGAACCAATAAGCAAGAGGGGATTTAGATACAAGAGAACCGGAAGAGCTCGAGCTGATTAAAGAACACTTGAACGGAGCACTGAGATAAATAGAGAACGATAACTGGAACGATGGCCTCCGGTGAAAAGAAACAGAAAAACAACTTCTGGCATACTCCGAATAGGTAAGAAAAGAATATCTGACAAACTGAAATAATTCGGAAGGATGATATGAAGCTCGAACCACAAATATTCGAGAGAATGAACAAGATTTAGAAGGAACTCTTCTTCTATCCTCAAATGACGACGAGAAAACACCACCAAAATTACTGAGATACTCCGGTAGAATGAAAACGAAGGGGTTTGAGCGAACAATAAAAAGAATTTGAACGAGATCTTGGAACAGCATCTGACTGATGAAATCCATTCTTACGTCACACTTGAAAAGAATTGAGAATAACTCCGGGAGAATTAGAAGAGTCAGGTAAGATCCTAGGAAAAGACTTGTAGGTTAGGGCCCACTGAAGAGAAAACACCGTTGGAAAGGATTGATGAACAGATAGATGAAGCACCGGAACAATTGAAATATTTGAATGAGGTGACAACCTCGAATTAATTGGAACACAGACGAATCTCATGAGATGTCTTCCGAACTCCGGAACGATTGAATGGTGAGAGGCGAACGAGCAGGGAAAACTCTTGATCCAAGGAGAAGAATGTGATCAACTCGAAAAACTTGAATTGAGTCCACCGGAAAAGAGATGAAGAATGACGAACGAGACGAGAATTCACCGGTTGAAATAATTGAGGGAAGACTGAAGAGGTTCCGCACGAATGAGATAGATGGTCGAAAGAGACTCAGGCTCCGGGAAGAAAAATGGTGGGAGGGCGGGAAAACAAAGGCAACTTGGAAGGGGAAATGGCGACTATCTTGAAGAGAAAACACCGGTTGAAAACATTGAGGAGAGAGAGCAAAAACTTCGCACGAGTAGGATGGATACTCGATTACGGACTCCGGTTCCGAGAAGAAGAACAGGGAGGGCGGGTGGGAAAAGAAGACAACTGAGGATTGAACTCAAAGATGAAAAAGGCTCGAGTCGACTTGACGAGAAATGCACCGGATGAAAAGAGCTGAGAACCAACGATCAGAAACCAACTGCGTGATCCTAAAGAAAAATTTGAAGAGGAAGAGGAGTAATTCAAACCACCAACGTCAAGATTCCTTACCAGAGCGACGAAGGGGGGCTGAGGAGTAAAAAGAATTCCTACTCTCCGATATAACTAGACTCCGAAAACAGTTTTTCTTCTAGAATCAACAACGGCCAAACTACATGATCAATCAAGGGGGCTCCTAGGGTCGGTCGAGGCTCTGATACCAACTTGTCACGCCCAATATGCGACCCTATCCAAAAGGAACTCGAAGGCCCCACCATGGATAGACCCGCAAATTGAAACGCTTTTGCAAGGTGGATATCATTACATCAACATTACATAATAGATGGAGATACATACAAGAGGGCATACAATGCCACACGAATACAACATCACAATACATTAGAGCATCATCCGACTACGGATGAAACACAAACAGAAACTCAAACGACATCCACCTTGCTAGCCCAGGCCGCCGACCTGGAACCTATCCCTTGATCGAAGAAGCAGAAGGACTCAACGCAAGCAAGCATCGCTCTCACGTCATGATCATCGCATAACCTGTACCTGCAACTGTTGTTGTAGTAATCTGTCAGCCACGAGGACTCAGCAATCCCATTACCATGGGTATCAAGACTAGCAAAGCTTAAAAGGGAAAGGAAGGGGTAAAGTGGTGAGGCTGCAGCAGCGACTAAGCATATATGGTGGCTAACATACGCAAATAAGAGCGAGAAGAGAGCAAAAGGAACGGTCGTCAACTAGTAATGATCAAGAAGTGATCCTGAACTCCTACTTACGTCAAACATAACTCAGAAACCGTGTTCACTTTCCGGACTCCGCCGAAAAGAGACCATCACGGCTACACACGCGGTTGATGCGTTTTAATTCGGATCTGGTGTCAAGTTATCTACAACCGGACATTAACAAATTCCCATCTGCCTATAACCGCAGGCATGGCTTTCGAAAGATTATAACCTGCAGGGGTGTCCCAACTTAGCCCATGACAAGCTCTCGCGATCAACGAAGGAATAGACCTTATCCCAGGAAGACCCGATCAGACTCGGAATCCCGGTTTACAAGACATTTTGACAATGGTAAAACAAGACCAGCAAGACCGCCCGATGCGCCGACAATCCCGATAGGAGCTGCACATATCTCGTTCTCAGGGCAACACCAGATGAACACTACGTACAACTAAAACCAACCCTCAAGTTTCCCCGAGGTGGCGCTGCAAGTGGCTCTGGTTCGGACCAACACTTAGACAAGCACTGGCCTGGGGGGGCTATAATAAAGATGACCCTCGAGAGAGCGACTCCCAAGGGAAAATTAGGTGGTGGTGAGGCAAATGGTAAAACCAAGGTTGGGCCTTGCTGGAGGAGTTTTATTCAAAGCGAACTGTCAAGGGGGTCCCATAAATCACCCGACCGCGTAAGGAACGCAAAATCCGGGAACATAACACCGGTATGACGGAAACTAGGGCGGCAAGAGTGGAACAAAACACCAGGCAAAAGGCCGAGCCTTCCACCCTTTACCAAATATATAGATGCATTAATAATATAAGAGATATTGTGATATCCCAACCAAAATCCTGTCCACCATGGAGAAATCTTCAACTTCACCTGCAACTAGCAACGCTATAAGAGGGCTAAGCGAAGCGGTAACATAGCCAAACAACGGTTTGCATAGGAAAGGTGTCAAAGGTTAGAGGTTCATGGCAATTTGGGATGGCTTGATAAACAGGTGATAGGTAGCGCATCATAGCGATAGAACGAAACAACTAGCATAGCAATGATAGTAGTGAGATCCAGGGTAGCGGTCATCTTGCCTGAAATCCCACAAGGAAGAAGAACGAGTCCATGAAGAAGAAGAACGGATGAAGCCGAACCAAGCGTAGACGAACGAATCCTCACGATCGCAACGAAACAGGAACTAACAAGAAGAGGCACACAACATGGTAAACACACCACACATGAACAAGGCATGATGCACAACCAAGTATGATGCATTACAAAGCTACGTGAAGCTACTCATGGCAAGGGATGATGCAAACAAGAGCAACACATCAAGGCAAGTTTAAATGAGGCCGGGAACAACATATAACAATTCCGGTAAGTCCTCATATGCATATTTCGAAGTTGGTCCAGATCTGAATAAACCTTATGTTCAAGTTGTTAAATAGCAAGTTAAGATTCACAAGGATGATCTACACGAGATTCTAGTCAAGTTACATATAAAGTTCATTTAGTTCGGAGCTACGGCCTAGAAGATATGAGCAAAGCAAGTTAAACATGGCAGTGATGCAAAATGCACTCAAACATCAAGCAAACACCTCAAAACAAGTATGCAACATGATAATATGAAGCTACTTGCAAGATCAAGCAAGTTTCATATAGAGCACACTCAAAACGGAGCAACGGTTCAACACATGCACACTATACAAGTTTAAAGGACAAGTTGTCCAAAACAGCAACTAGGCATATTGCAAGCATCAAAACAACATGCTACATCATCTCAACATAATAACAAAAGGCATGGACATGATGTACAGGTAAAGCATTACAAAACATGAACACCGAGCTATCTCTAGAAATCACTAGAACATGCTCAAACACACATCGTAAGATTGCAAGTTATAACAATTTCAGACTTTGCAGAAAATAACATCACGATGCAATGTTTAGAGCTAACAAACAACCTGTTACAGGAACTTATCATGGCAAACAAAGGCATGGAAGGATACTACTAAATGCATAGATCAAAAGTCCTTTACTGACCATAAGTCAAAAAGGATCTGAAAATATGATGGCACCCATGTAAACATGGCAAGTTATATTACAGATTCATACATGGCAGAAACAGAATTATGAAGGCATGTAGATGAGCTTGTGCAACTCACTACAGAGCAAAACATGGCATGGCAAGGCAACCAACAGTAAGAAGGCATGTTTGTGAGGCTAAGCATGGCAAGAGCAAGTTCATAGAGTGCATGGAACAGTGGGAGAACACATGGCAAGAACTGAACTTAATGTAAACAGGCTGACAACAATATTATGAAGCAACTTTGGAGCAAGATATGAACAGTCTACAACAACCTATAAATGCAACCAGGGGCATGTATGGTTAGAGGATGACATGTAGGTCAAAACATGTTTATAGAACATCACCAGATTATGCATAGAATGATTAGTAGCAACATGTTTATATAGCATCACGAAATAACAGATTCAGCCTAGCGAAACAGCAACATCATGTACCCTACTTAACAAGCTCGATTCACTCACCACAAGTCATTGCATGACAAGATAAGCATAGCATCACCAAGAAGGCATGTTTGTGAAACAAACCAAGTCAAGAACAAGTTCATAGCATGCAAGGATCAACTATAACAAGCTTGGCCAAATTGAATAACATGTAAACAATCTGCCAGGAAACATTTTGAAGCAAAAGTAGAGCACTCAAAAGACATGCTAGACTACTCCATAATTACAACAAGAGGCATGAATGGATAGACAATAACCACATGTTCAAAACACCCTTACTGAAGTATCTCAAAATATGCATGGATCTCTCTGTAGTATCAAGTTTACATGGCATCAAAATAACAGCAGAACAGGGACTAAAATCAGCCATATCACGATGCCTAGTTTGCATGCTTGTGCTAGTCACCACATTGATCACAAAAATACATGGTAAGCACCTCTGTAAAGAAGACATAGCATAGATCAAAACACATGTAGACATCAACCTCATAGGATGCACATATCGATCATGGCAAAAATGACAAGAGCTCGTTCTGATAACAGACAGCAGATAACATCATGAAGCACTCTTACAACGATGATTCAGGAATCAAGATGATCTCAAATGAATATGATGCAATGGAATGAAATGATATACTCGTTGAGACAAACAATTTGACATATTACACGCACAAAACGGATCTAGGGATGCAGAGATACGATGCGATGAACATGGTATGAAAATTACACAGATTTGGGGACTTAAACGAAATATCACCTCCGAAAAGTCAACCCGGGACGGGACGGTTCCGGGACGGAGCGGATCGGGACGGAGGCGCGGGCGTTTGGATGGGCGAGGTGGTGGATCTGATCCCGATCCACGGACCTCGCCGGAGAAGCTCGCCGGAGACGGTGGGGAAGGAGGCCGGAGACGAGGGAGAGGCCGGGGAGGCGTGGCCGGAGGCAGATCCGTCGGCGGTGGAGGTGGCCGGCGAGGAGGTGCTCCGGTGCGGCGGCCGAGGGCGGCGGAGGGAGCGCGCCGGCGGGGACGGGTCGCCGGAGGACGGCGGGGCGGCGAAGCTCGTCG
>NC_041385.1:490098131-490106979 GCF_002162155.2 Triticum dicoccoides
CGGCGGGGACACGTGTCAGTGCGGGAGTGGCTGCGGCGGCCGGGGCGGACGTGTCCGGCGTGGGCGGACGCGTCCGGCGGCGCGGGGAGGAGTTTTGCTAGGGTTTCAACCGCGAATTCGGGGGAGGTGGACTAATTTATAGGTAGAGGAAGCTAGGAGAGTCGAAATGAGGAGTGGTTTTTGCCCACACGATCGTGATCGAACGACCGAGAGCATGGAGGGAAGTTAGATGGGTTTTGGGCCACTTTGGAAGGGGTGTTGGGCTGCAAAGAGAAGGAGGCTTTTACGGTTACCCGGTTAACCGTTGGAGCACCAAACGAACTCCAAATGGCACGAAACTTGACAGGCGGTCTACCCGTGCTATACCAATGCCGCTTGGCAAGACTCGGTCTATTCCGAGAAAGTTTAACACCCACACACAACAGGAGACAAAAGGGGAACGCCGGAGGGCATAGGAGCGCCGGATTGCAAAACGGACAACGGGGAAAAGGCTCGGATGCATGAGACGAACACGTATGCACTGCAATGCACATGATGACATGATAAAATGCAACACGCAAGCAAATGACATGGCAACAACGACGAATAACTAAAAGAAACCTGGCGCATCAAAATCGAGGCGTTACATCGCAGCCCCGCCGGAGCCCGCGCCCCGCCGCCGTCGCCCCGCATCGACACCACCCCATGCCGGAGCCGCCCCACCGCCGTCCGCCACCGTCGCCCCGCGCCGGAGCCGCCCCGTCGCCACCACCAACCGCCGCCACCCGCCGGAGCCTGCCGCCACCCACCGGAGCCCGCCGCCCCTCGCCGGACCCCACCGGCGCCGCCGGTTTTCTTCGGAAAGCCGTTTTTTTAGGAACCATGTTTTTTTATTTATAGATCGATTTAGTTTTTTTCTGGATTATTTATTTTTGCGGACGTTCGTACGTACGTTTGTTTTAACGAACGGTTTTCGTCGTTTAGCCGCAGACAGCGAACGTTCATTCGTTAGCCTGTTCGTCCGTTTTTCTTTTTGTCAGATTTTTCGCGATTATTCCAGATCGCGATTTCTGATCCGATTTTCGTTCTATTATAGCTTTTCGCTCGTTTATTGGAATCAGGCGATTCAAGCGCCTAGAGTTTCACCTCGAAACCCTCTTTCCGTTTAACCAACTCAAACAAGTTTTTGCTACTGTAAAAATTTGACTTAGGTCTAGATTAGTAAACGAAGCTTGTTTCTTTCGCCGTTTGACTTTCGTTGCCTTGTTTGATTTGATTCTTTTTGCAAACCAGAGTTCTGAAGTTGAACTTTCTGGTTAGATCTCTTATTTGAGTTTTACATGTGCATTAGATGAGTGCTTATTGTATGCTTGTTTGTTTGCAATAGAGTACCCGGAGTGCGCCGCTTTCTACTTCAAATCTCTAGGTTTCACGGATCATCAACAAGGCAAGTAACACTTTGATCATACATCTTTACCACCCAGTTTTATTGCATTAGATCAATCCTCAAAAAATTGCATGGTTAGGATCTGATTTAATATGTGGGTTTTGGGATGTAGATGAGGTAGTACCTATTACCTGTTTTATTATCAACATTTGGGAGTTACTTCTACGTTTGCTTATGTTACTATGCTATGCTAGTAGACGTGGATTGGGTGAGTGTAGTCATGACAGATGTGAGATTGTTATTTAATGGTTTACTTAAGGTGGCAACTTAAACTCACATCTGGGTGGATTGAGGCACATGGGGAACCCAGTGTTGTCTGTATTTTTGGAAATCCCAGGGTACCGTGTGATTCTCCTATGGACCGCCACCCAGGCTCAAAGGGATCATGAGATTATTCATGCTCGAAACTTCCACGTGCAGCCACAAGCTACTATGGACTCTAGCATAGTTGATTAAGTTGTGTGAACTCTTGAAGAGGTAGACTAGCAGATGTAGGGGGAAAGTAGGTGTAACTGTCTACCCGGAGTTGGGAGTTTATGCTTCTGAAAGACTGTGTCTCGGTCATCTATTTCTCAAACACCATGTAGTGCGAGAAATCCAGCAGAGTAGATCGAGTCTTGTGGGGAAAAGTGCGCAAACCTCTGTAGAGTGTATAAACTAATCATGGTTAGCCATGTCCCTGGTTATGGACGTTTTGAGTATATAGTACCTGGATTATCATGTGAATCTCATCATGTTACTTTAATTTAATCTTGTTGGGTTAATGATGTTACTTAATTGGGATCGAGTTGGATACCCTTCTCAATGTTTAACAACCACCATGATAGTTAAATAAAATTTATTCCTTTGAAGTAGGGAAAAATTGGCTTTACGCAAAACTGTAACCATAGAGCTTTCCACCAGCCATATATGCATGTAGTATAGCATTATTCTGTTCAGTATTCTCTATGTGTTACCTTGCCAGCATATTCCATCTGCTGACCCGTTTTTGGGCTGCAATGTTCATGTTGTAGACTTTTCAGACGACGAGTAAGGTGCCTTAGGTCGTGATCTTATACTCAGTGATGCCGTTGGAGTTGATGGACTCGCTTATCTTCCAAGCCTTTCGTTGTTATCATTATTAGATGGCCTAAAGCCATATTTATTGTAATAAGTTCTCTTTTGAGACATTCGATGTAATAAATGTGTGATTACTACTCTATTATAAATCCTTCAAGTACTGTGCGCGTCAGCATTACCGATCCAGGAATGACACTGATGCACAGAGATCAGACTGTTTGAGGTCTGGTCGCTACAAGATGGTTTCACAGCACACGCTGACTGTAGGACACGACCACTAAGCTAAAGCCCTAGATCACTACTCTCTCTTCTCATTTCTGACTCCTCATCTTTTCTACTCTTTTAGGATGGCGGATGCAAGGAACAAGCTCACGCAACCAGATGAAGATACACCCTTTGGACGCCACTTGAAGGAAGTCACTAGATACCTGAACATCAGAGTACCAAGCTTCACCGGGACCTACATCGCCACTTTACGAGAAGAGGAGCGCTGGATGATTCAAGTTCAAGTTCCAGTAAGGATGTTCATGCCCGTCACTGAGCCAATAGAGTTTTCCTTTGATGCACCAACCTGGAGTCTAGGAAAGAGCATGGCAGCTCACATCACCATGGGACGCATTGGAGAAGTTTCCCAGAAGGATCTCAAGGATACTATCTACCAGATTTGTGGGCGCCGAGATGAGCAATGGGAGATGATCAGCACCAGAAAGGATAGATCAATTGCAGCTTTCATCCAGGAGTTAAACCAGCACATTCGTCGCCAGGAGAACCAGATGTGCGCAGGCATGATAGATCTGAAGAAGGCATTGACCAAGATCATGGAGCTGGAAGAAGAACTCAAGTCTACATGTGATGGTTATGAGGAGGAAATGATGACACTCGTGGAGAAAAATGAAGATCTGAAGAAGAAGTTAAAAGTATTTATGGGATTTCCCGCGACTGGAGAAGAAGACATTGATTGCACTTGCCCGGAGAACTACATCATCATCGACGACACCGACTTGGACCCAGATGATAGCGATGATGACTTTGTTGATGAAGCTGGAGCATATATCATGGAGTCTTCGACCGATCAGTTTTTCTAGTCGACCACCATAGCAGTAGTAGTATTCCCCCATTTATATAGTATAGTCCGAGCACTTTTGTAACGATAGTTAGACCGTTGTATGCCCTTGTTTGAATTGATTGAAGTGATATTGCTTGCTTTTGTCTCATGTGCATATGGGTAGTGTTCTCTCTCTAGACCTCATTCTATTCTGTATTCTCATCTTTTCTAAACCTCAGATGCCTCCGAGATGTGACAATGGATTTGCTTTCCCGCCGGAGCTCACTCAGTTGGTCCAGCAGCAGAATGCATTGATGCAGATCCTAGTCCAGAATCAGAATCAGGGGAACAACAACAACAAGAATAATAACCCACCACCACCACCACCTGTTGATCACTTAGCCCGTTTCTTGAGGCTTAATCCGCCGGTGTTCTCCAGTAGCACCGAGCCGATAGTTGCAGATGATTGGCTCCGCAAGATGGGAAGGGAGTTAACCACTGCAGGATGCACAGATGCGGAGAAGGTGCATTTTGCTGCACATCAGCTAGATGGACCCGCAACATCATGGTGGGAGAATTTTACGGCCACTTATCCCATCAACACTGTCACATGGGATCAGTTTCAGCAGGCTTTCCGTACTGCCCATGTTTCAGCAGGAGCTATGGCCATGAAGAAGCGTGCGTTTCGTAACTTGCGCCAAGGAGGACGTACTGTTGGCCAGTATGTGGATGACTTTAGTAAGTTAGCACGTTATGCCCCAGATGACATTGCTATGGATGCAGCTAAGCAGGAGAAGTTTTTGGAAGGACTGAATGATGAGCTGAGCATGCAGTTGATGGTAGCAACCTTCAACAAGTACCAGGAGTTGGTAGATCGCGCTCTTATGATTAAAGGGAAGCGGCAGCAGATTGATAGCCGCAAGAGGAAGTATGGACAAGGGAAGTACAATTCTGGAGCTCAGCAGAAGCCTCGTTTTACCCCAAACTCGGGAGGACATTTTCAGCATACCCATGGACTAGGTAGTTCGCACAACCATAGTGGCCCCAAAAATGGTAATGAGAATGGAGGAAGCAACGGACAGAACTGCACCAACCCATCAACCCCAACCAAGAGGGATCTGAGCCACATTACCTGCTACAAATGCCAGAAGACTGGACATTATGCCACTGAATGCCCAGAAGCGAAGAATGGAAATGGCAATGGAAGTTATGGGAAGAAGCCCAATCCTTTCAACAAGGGACAGGTGAACCACGTTAGTGTGGAGGAGGTTGAAGCCTAGCCAGATGCAGTAATAGGTAAGTTTTTGGTTAAGTCATTTACTGCAATCGTTCTTTTTGATAGTGGTGCATCGCATTCATACATATCAAGGGGATTTGTGGATAAATATAAACTGCCTACCAAAGTTCTTAGAACACCTATGCTAGTAAGCTCACCAGGGGCGGAGTATATGGCCAGTCAAGGATGTTTTCAAGTACCATTGGCCATAGGCAGACATGTTTTCCCCTCGGATTTGATAGTTTTGGAGTCGCAAGGTTTGGATGTGATTCTGGGTATGGATTGGCTATCAATGTATGGAGGAAACATCGATTGCGCCAGTAAGTCGATTTTCCTTACCACCCCAGAAGGAAGAAGGATCAAGTATGTATCCCGGCATGTGCCGAAGAGGACTCAAGTAAATTCCTTATCAGGAGTTGTACAGGAGGAAGTACCAGTGGTGAAGGATTTCCCCGATGTATTTCTGGAGGAGTTGCCAGGCATACCACCGGATAGGGACATTGAATTTTTGATTTAGCTATTGCCAGGCACCGGGCCAATATCTAAGAGACCATATCGGATGCCCGCCCAAGATTTGGAGGAAATTAAGAAGCAGATTAAGGAGTTACTGGATAAAGGCTATATTCGCTCAAGTTCTTCACCTTGGGGATCGCCAGTGCTTCTAGTGGAGAAGAAGGATGGATCATTAAGGATGGTTGTTGATTATCGAGGATTGAATGAAGTGACAATCAAGAACAAGTACCCGTTGCCGATGATCAATGATTTGTTTGACCAATTACAAGGAGCTAAGGTATTTTCCAAGATCGATCTGCGATCAGGATACCATGAGCTGAAGATCCAAGAGCAGGATATACCTTAGACGGCTTTTACCACCAGCTACGGGCTGTATGAGTATACCGTTATGTCATTTGGTCTGACTAACGCACCTGCATATTTCATGAACATGATGAACAAGGTGTTTATGGAGTTTCTGGATAAGTTCGCCGTGGCGTTCATTGATGATATTTTGGTCTACTCAAAGAATGAAGAGGAGCATAAGGAGCATTTGCGTTTGGTACTTGGGAAGCTCAGAGAACATCAATTATATGCCAAGTTCAGGAAATGTTAGTTTTGGTTGAAAGAAGTTGGATTCCTCGGACATGCTATATCCGGAGAAGGAATAGCAGTAGACCCCACCAAAGTTGTCACTGTGACAAATTGGGAAGCCCCAACAACAGTTGGAGAGATCCGGAGTTTTCTTGGACTCGCAGGATACTGCCGGAGGTTCATTGAAAATTTCTCGAAGATTGCGAAGCCCGTGACGGAGTTGTTGAAGGACACCAAGTTCAAATGGACCGATGAATGTGAGGCCAGTTTCAAGGAGTTGAAGAAACGTTTGGTTACATCACTAGTGTAGATTTTGCCAGATCAGCGCAAGGATTACGAGGTGTATTGTGACGCTTCACATCAAGGACTTGGAGTAGTGCTTATGCAGGAGGGAAGAGTTGTTTCATATGCCTCACGACAGCTTAAGCCCCAAGAGTTGAATTATGCTACCCATGATTTGGAGTTAGCAGCCGTTGTGCATGCATTGAAGACCTGGAGACATTTTCTCATTGGAAATCATTGTGAGGTGTACACGGATCACAAGAGTTTGAGGTACATCTTCACGCAGAAGGAGTTGAATCTCAGGCAAAGGAGATGGTTGGAGCTCATCAAGGATTATGATATGAGATTGCATTATCACCCCGGAAAGGCTAACATAGTAGCCGATGCGTTGAGCCGCAAGAGCCATGTCAACACACTCTTGACCGGAGAGTTACCAAGGGAGTTAGCCGAGGATCTTCGTGAGCTATGTTTGGAGATAGTTCCAAGAGGCTATGTTGCAGCATTGGAGATTCAGTCGACTTTGATGGATAAGATCAGAGAAGCTCAGAAGACAGACCAGGAGATTGCCCAGATAAAGGAGAGGATGAGCAAAGGAAAAGCTAAAGGATTTCGTGAGGATGAGCACGATACCTTATGGTTTGAATACTGTGTTTATGTGCCCAATGACCCGGAGATCAGGAAGTTGATTCTGCAAGAGGCCCATGATTCGCCATACTCGATTCACCCAGGAAATACCAAGATGTATATGGATTTGAAGGACACTTTCTCGTGGACCAGAATGAAGAAGGATATTGCGGAGTATGTAGCAGTTTGTGATGTATGTCAGAGAGTGAAGGCAGAGCATCAGAAGCCGACAAGATTGCTACAGCCATTGCCGATACCCGAATGGAAGTGGGATAAATTAGGCATGGATTTTATCACGGGATTACCCAGGAGTCGTTCAGGCTATGACTCGATATGGGTTGTAGTCGATCGATTAACGAAGGTAGCTCATTTCATCCTAGTGAAGACTACTTACACTAGTGCTAAGTTGGCAAAGATATCAAGACCAGGATCGTATGTCTGCATGGAGTTCCGAGGAGCATTGTATCAGATAGAGGAACCCAGTTTACCTCAAGGTTCTGGAATCAGTTGCACGAAACTTTTGGTACCAGGCTAGAGTTCAGTACAGCCTTTCATCCGCAGACAGATGGACAGACTGAGAGAGTCAATCAGATTCTGGAGGACATGCTGAGAGCTTGTGCACTAGATTATGGATCTAGTTGGGACGAGAATTTGCTGTATGCGGAGTTCTCTTACAGCAACAGTTATCAATCTAGTTTGAAGATGGCCCCTTTCGAAGCCTTGTACGGAAGGAGGTGCAGGACCCCATTGTTGTAGGATGAAGTTGGAGACCGCCAGTTGTTTGGACCAGATTTGATTAAAGAGTCTGAACAGAAGGTGAAGTTGATTGGCGATAGGCTCAAGGTAGCCCAGTCCAGACAGAGAAGCTATGTAGATTCTAAACGCAAGGAGACAGCTTACGAAGTTGGAGATAGAGTTTATCTTCATGTATCTCCAATTCGAGGAGTAAGCGCTTTGGAGTTAAGGGAAAGTTAGCACCACGTTTTGTGGGACCATACAAAGTTTTGGAGCGTATGGGAGAAGTTGCTTACAAGTTGGAACTGCCCAAAGGACTGTCAGGAGTTCATGACGTCTTCCACGTTTCCTAGTTGAAGAAGTGCCACGCAGAGATGGCTGATATACCGCTGAGAGATACAGTGCCACTGGAAGCGATTCAGTTGGATAGTGATTTGACCTATGAGGAGAAACCAGTCAAGATTCTCGAGTTTGCCAGCCGAGTCACCCGAAGCAAGGTTATCAAGTTTGGCAAAGTTCAGTGGAGCCACCATACTGAAGACGAAGCTACCTGGGAGCGAGAGGAAGATTTGTTGAAGGACCACCCGCACCTATTTTCTAGCCAACCCGAATCTCGAGGGCGAGATTCATCTTAAGGGGGGTAGGTTTGTAACACCCCAAATTCCCAATTTGGAATGTTATACATTATATCATCTTTGCATATCATATTTTATTGCATTTTGGCTTGATCCAGAAATTCTACGCAACTCAAGGACTCACGGAGAGAGTTGAGGATTTCTTATATTCATATTTGAGTTTTCTCAAATTTTGAAAATAGGATCGTTTGATTTTATTTATTTTATCTTCAATTATTTCTATTACAAAAATATGAGAGAGGGAATAAAATGACTTTCCCAAAATAAAGAAATATTGAGGATTTAATGAAAAATCAAATAAGATTTTATTTCAGAGTTTTTGGCTATTTTATTTGGATTTAGGAAAAATGTGCGTTTTTCTAGATTGCATTTAGGCCCCAAATAAATGTTCATCTTGTCCGGCTTGATTTTAGAAGTCGGGGAATATTTATTTCGGGATTTTTGGAGTCCCTTTAATATTTCTTTTAATTGTTTTTCTGCGTGAAATTATTAAAAAAAATGAACCGACTCGGGCAGCCGTGGGCGACCCGGACTCCTCTCCGCCCATGCTTTATAAGCCGCCGACCATGCTAGCCCACCTCAGCCCACCCCGCCGCCAACCCTAACCCTAGCCTGCGTCGCCGCCGAAGCCCGCGCCCCGCCGCCGGAGCCCCGTGCCGCCGCCACCCCGCAGCGGAGCC
>NC_041385.1:490107757-490134122 GCF_002162155.2 Triticum dicoccoides
CGCCGCCGTCCGCCACCGCCGCTCCGCGCCGGAGATGCCCCACCGCCACCACCGACCGCCTTCACCCGCCGGAGCCCGCCGCCCCTCGCCGGACCCCCCTCCCGCCGCCGGAGGTAGCCGCCGCCGCCGATTTTCTTCAGGAAACAGTTGGTTTTTTTAGGAACCGCGGTTTATTTATTTTTATTTATAGATCAGTTTAGTTTTTTCCGGTTTATTTATTTTTGCGGACGTTCATTCGTACATTTGTTTTGAAGAACGGTTTTTGTCGTTTAGCCGCAAACAGCAAATGTTCGTTCGTTAGCCTGTTCGTCCATTTTTCTTTTTGTCGGATTTTCCGCGATTATTCCAGATCGCGATTTCTGATCCGATTTTTGTTCTAGTATAATTTTCACTCATTTATCAGAATCAGGCGATTCAAGCGCCTAGAGTTTTGTCTGGAAACCCTCTTTCCGTTTAACCAACTCAAACAAGTTTTTGCTACTGTAAAAATTTGACTTAGGTCCAGATTAGTAAACGAAGCTTGTTTCTTTCGCCGTTTGACTTTCGTTGCCGCGTTTGATTTGATTCTTTTTGCAAACCGGAGTTATTAAGTTGAACTTTCTGGTTAGATCTCTTATTTGAGTTTTACATGTGCATTAGATGAGTGCTTATTGTATGCTTGTTTGTTTGCGATAGAGTACCCGGAGTGCGCCGCTTGCTACTTCGAATCTCTAGGTTTCACGGATCATCAGCAAGGCAAGTAACACTTTGATCATACCTCTTTACTACCCAGTTTTATTGCATTAGATCAATTCACAATTGCATGGTTAGGATCTGATTCAATATGTGGGTTTTGGGATGTAGATGAGGTAGTACCTGTTACCTGTTTTATTATCAACCTTTGGGAGTTACTTCTAAGTTTGCTCATGTTGTTATGCTATGCTAGTAGACGTGGATTGGGTGAGTGTATTCATGGCAGATGTGAGATTTTTATTTAATGGTTTACTTAAGGAGGCAACTTAAACTCACATCTGGGTGGATTGAGGCACCTGGGGAACCCAGTGTTGTCTGTATTTTTGGAAATCCCGGGGTACCGTGTGATTCTCCTATGGACCGCCACCCAGGCTCAAAGGGATCATGAGATTATTCATGCTAGAAACTTCTGTGTGCAGCCACAAGCTACTATGGGCTCGAGCATAGTTGATTAAGTTGTGTGAACTCTTGAAGAGGTAGACTAGCAGATGTAGGGAAAAGTAGGTGTAACTGTCTACCCGGAGTAGGGAGTTTATGCTTCTGAAAGACTGTGTCTCGGTCATCCATTTCTCAGACACCATGTAGTGCGAGAAATCCATTGGAGGAGATCGAGTCTTGTGGGGAAAAGTGCGCAAACCTTTGCAGAGTGTACAAACTAATCATGGTTAGCCGTGTCCCCGCTTATGGACGTTTTGAGTATCTAGTACCTGTATTATCATGTGAATCTCATCATGTTACTTTAATTTAATCTTGTTGGTTTAATGATGTTACTTAATTGGGATTGAGTTGGAGTACCCTTCTCAATGTTTAACAACCACCATGATAGTTAAATAAAATTTATTCCTTTGAAGTAGGGAAAAATTGGCTTTACACAAAACTGTAACCATAAAGCTTTCCACCAGCCATATATGCTTGTAGTATAGCATTATTCTATTCATTATTCTCTATGTGTTACCTTGCCAGCATATTCCATGTGCTGACCCGTTTTTGGGCTGCAACGTTCATGTTGCAGACTTTTCGGACGATGAGTAAGGTGCCTTAGGTCGTGATTTTATACTCAGTGATGCCGTTGGAGTTGATGGACTCGCTTATCTTCCAAGCCTTCCGCTGTTATCATTATTAGATGGCCTTAAGCCATATTTATTGTAATAAGTTCTCTTTTGAGACATTTGATGTAATAAGTGTGTGATTGCTACTCTGTTATAAATCATTCAAGTACTGTGCGTGTCAGCATTACCGATCCAGGGATGACACTGATGCACAGAGATCAGACTGTTTTAGGTGTGGTCGCTACAAAAGAGATAGTAACATTGCCCTTTTTTTTTATTTTATTTTTTTTATTTTCTTTTTTCTTTTTCTTTTTCTTTTTTGGGCCTTTCTTTTTTTCTTTTGGCCTTTCTTCTTTTTTTGTTTTTTTTGTTTTTGGGCAATGCTCTAATAATGATGATCATCACACTTTCATTGATTACAACATATGAATTACAACTCGAAACTAGAACAAGATATGACTCTATATGAATGCCTCTGGCGGTGTACCGGGATGGTGCAATGAATCAAGAGTGACATGTATGAAAAAATAATGCATGGTGGCTTTGCCACAAATACGATGTTAGCTACATGATCATGCAATGGCAATATGACAAAAGTAAAGTATGTCATGATGATGATGAACGGAACGGTGGAAAGTTGCATGGCAATATATCTCGGAATGGCTATGGAAATGCCATAATAGGTAGGTATGGTGGCTGTTTTGAGGAAGATATAAGGAGGTTTATGTGTGATAGAGCGTATCATATCACGGGGTTTGGATGCACTGGCGAAGTTTGCACCAACTCTCAAGGTGAGAAAGGGCAATGCACGGTACCGAAGAGGCTAGCAATGGTGGAAAGGTAAAAGTGTGTATAATCCATGAACTCAACATTAGTCAAAAGAACTCATATACTTATTGCAAAAATTTAGAAGTCATCAAAAATGAAGCACTACATGCATGCTCCTAGGGAGATAGATTGGTAGGAAAAGACCATGGCTCGTCCCCGACCGCCACTCATAAGGATGCACAAGCCAGGTACACTTCATGTTTCAAATTTGTTACACAACTTTAACCATACGTGCATGCTACGGGACTTGCTAAATTCAACACAAGCATTCTTTAAATTCATAATCACCCAACTATCATGACTTTAATGTCACTACCTCCATATCTCAAAACATTTATCAAGTATCAAATTGATCATAGCATGCAATTCACTTCCTATGATAGTTTTTATTATACCCAACTTGGATGCCTACCATTCTAGGACCAATTTATAACCATAGAAAATACCATGCTGTTCTAAAAGACTCTCAAAATAATATAAGTGAAGCATGAGAGACTAGAAATTTCTATAAAAATAAGCCACCGCCGTGCTCTAAAAGATATAAGTGAAGCACTAGAGCAAAAACTATCAAGCTCAAACGATATAAGTGAAGCACATAGAGTATTCTAGCAAAATTATAATCAAGTAGGCTTCTCCCAAAAGGTGTGTACAGCAAGGATGATTGTGGTAAACTAAAAAGCAAAGACTAATATAATACACGATGCTCCAAGCAAAACACATATCATGTGGTGAATAAAAATATAGCTCCAAGTAAAGTTACCAATGAACGAAGACGAAAGAGGGGATGCCTTCCCGGGGCATCCCCAAGCTTAGAATTTTGGCTATTCTTGAATATCTTGGGGTGCCATGGGCATCCCCAAGCTTAGGCTTTTGCCACTCCTTATTCCATAGTCCATCAAAGCTTTACCCAAAACTTGAAAACTTCACAACACAAAACTCATCAGGAAATCTTATAAGCTCTGTCAGTGAAAGAAAAAACCCACCACATAAGGTACTGTAATGAACTCATTCTTTATTTATTTTGGTGTTAAACCTACTGTATTCCAACTTCTCTATGGTTTATAAACTATTTTACTAGCCATAGATGCATCAAAATAAGCAAACAACACACGAAAAATAGAATCTGTCAAAAACAGAACAGTCTGTAGCAATCTGTAACTAACACAAACTTCTGGAACTCTAGAAATTCTACCAAAATAGGAAGTCCTGTACAATTTGTCTATTGATCATCATAAAAAAGAATCAACGCAAAATCATGTTTCTGTGATTTAACAAAATTAAATTCGTGCGTGCAAAGTTTCTGTTTTTCAGCAGAATCAAATCAACTATCATCATAGGTTATCCTATAGGTTCTACTTGGCACAAACACTAATTAAAACATAAAAACACATCTAAACAGAAGGTAGATGCAAAATTTATTACTAAACAGAAACAAAAACAAAAAACATAAATAAAATTGGGTAGCCTCCCAACTAGCGCTATCATTTAACGCCCCTAGCTAGGCATAAAAGCGAAGATAGATCTAAGTAGTGCCATCTTTGGCACTCAATTCATCAATAGAGCACTTATAATCTTTACGGGTTTCTCCCTTTTTAGTAATGATTAAACCTTTGGGAAAAAATTCAAGAAATTCATTTGTAGCAAAAGGTTCCTTAAAGATAGAAAGACAATTGGGATGAACACTTATAGATTTGAGACCCGCGTCTCCCTTACTAGAAGATTCACCCTTATTTTTAGGAGCATAAATAAACTTGGAGGTTTTTGTAGGGGGTTTTGGAGTGTTTTTTATGGAAGAAAACGCTGAACCTAAGTTGGTAATTATATCCTCAAGTTTACCAATTCTAGCAGAATCAAGATCTATTTTTTCAATAACTATAGGTTCTTTCTCCTTAAGATCTTTCAAAGTAACTCCAACCCTAGATCCATATTGGGTGATATGATTATGAAGCTTTTTATCCAAATTTTCGATCAACTCAACAGTAGCAATTTTATTTTCAATAATATCAAGGCGTTGCATAACGTGTTCTAAAGTTAAAACCGTTCCATTAACCAAAAGAGGTGGTGGTCCAAACAAATCTAACATAGCATTATAAGCATCAAACGTATGGCTACTCAAGAAATCACCTCCGGCAACAGTATCAAGAACACATCTATTCCAAGGAGTGATGCCTACATAAAAATTGCGAATGAGAACGGAAGTAGAAAGCTTCCTAGTAGATCTATTTTGAGCATTGCAAATTCTATGCCAAGCATATTTTAAATTTCCCCCCTCCCTTTGCTTAAAATTGAGGATTTCATGTTCGGGAGTAATAATAAGGATAGGAGGACTAGCCATAACGATGAGGTAAACGAACCAACACACGAGCAAACAGAAAAAAGGCAAGCGAAAAAGAGAGGAGAAGATAGGGAAAGAAATGGCGAATAAAACGACAAGGGTGAAGTGGAGGAGAGGAAAACGAGAGGCAAATGGCAAATAATGTAAATGCGAGGGATATGAGTTTGTGATGGGTACTTGGTATGTCTTGACTTGAGCGAAGACCTCCCCGGCAACGGCGCCAAAAATCCTTCTTGCTACGTCTTGAGCTTGCGTTGGTTTTCCTTGAAGAGGAAAGGGTGATGCAGCAATAGTAGCGTAAGTATTTCCCTCAGTTTTTGAGAACCAAGGTACCAATCCAGTAGGAGGCTCCTCGAATGTCCCATGCACCTACACAAACAAACAAAGAACTCGCAACCAACGCAATAAAGGGGTTGTCAATCCCTTCATGGCCACTTGCGAAAGTGAGATCCGATAGAGATAGTGTGATAAGATAAATATATTCTTGGTATTTTATAATATAGATGCAAAAAGTAAACATGCAAATAAAAGTAGATTGAAAGCAAATATGATAAAGGATAGACCCGGGGGCCATAGGTTTCACTAGAGGCTTCTCTCAAGATAGCATAAGTATTATGGTGGGTGAACAAATTACTGCTGAGAAATTGATAGAAAAGCAAATAGTTATGAGATTATCTAGGCATGATCATGTATATAGGCATCACGTCGGCAACAAGTAGACCGACTCCAGCCCGCATCTACTACTATTACTCCACACATCGACCGACTCCTGCTTGCATCTAGAGTATTAAGTTCATAAAGAACAGAGTAACGCATTAAGCAAGATGACATGATGTAGAGGGATAAACTCAAGCAATATGATATAAACCCCATCTTTTTATCCTCGATGGCAACAATAAAATACGTGCCTTGCTGCCCCTGCTGTCACTGGGAAAGGACACCACAAGATTGAACCCAAAGCTAAGCACTTCTCCCATGGCAAGAAAGATCAATCTAGTAGGCCAAACCAAACTGATAATTCGAAGAGACTTGCAAAGATAACTCAATCATACATAAAAGAATTCGGAGGAGATTCAAATATTTCTCATAAATAAACTTGATCATAAACCCACAACTCATCGGATCTCGAAAACACACCGCAAAAAGAGTTTACATCGAATAGATCTCCACAAGAGAGGGGGATAACATTGTATTGAGATCCAAAAAGAGAGAAGAAGCCATCTAGCTAATAACTATGGACCCGAGGGTCTGTGGTAAACTACTCACAACTCATCCGAGGGGCTATGGTGTTGATGTAGAATCCCTCCATGGTTGATTCCCCCTCCGGCGGAGCGCCGACGAAGGCTCCAAGATGGGATCTCACGGATACAGAAGGTTACGGCGGTGGAAATTGTGTTTCGTTGGCTCCCTGGATGTTTTCGGGGTACGTAGGCTTATATAGGAGGAAGAAGTACGTCAGTGGCCGCTCGAGGGGCCCACGAGACAGGGGGCACGCCCTCCCCTCTCGTGGCAACCTCGGCTGCTTCTTGACTGGCACTCCAAGTCCCCTGGATCACGTTCGTTCCAAAAATCACCCTCCCGAAGGTTTCATTCTGTTTGGATTCCGTTTGATATTCCTTTTCTTCGAAATACTGAAATAGGCAAAAAAAACAGCAATACGGACTGGGCCTCCGGTTAGTAGGTTAGTCCCAAAAATGATATAAATGTGTAAAATAAAGCCCATAAACATCCAAAAGGGGTAATATAATAGCATGGAACAATAAAAAATTATAGATACGTTGGAGACGTATCACTGGTTAGCGCCGGATGCTCGCAACGCGATGACATGAGTACGAATTCTGTCTTTTAACTTTAGATTTTATATTATATATTACTCTACTTATTTAATATATACTTCTTTCGCAACTTTACTGACATTGGAACCCATAGAGTACTTAGAATACAAGATTAAGGATGGACTTGTTTCTTTTTAACTTTCTATACGAAGTTGTAGCCACCCTGCAAGTCAAGTGTACACTGTACATGCAATTAACTTTTTATAGAGAGACAATCATACATGCAATTAACTCAAATGGATTGGATGTCACTCTATTATTTCAGCAAAAAGAGCATCTCCAACGGCAACCGGCAAATTTCCTCCCGCTTCCTTCCGCGGAGGACGACATCAAACGCGAATGGCATACATTTTTACAACTCTAACCAACCAGATGAAATTCGTGCAAACATGGACTGATTTCATATAAGCATGAAGGATTTCGTATAAAAAGCCGGATCTTCATATAAACATGATGGATTTCATTACATTTACATGAACTAGAGGTGCCAATCCGGCTCTCTTGTATAATTAATACTCCCTCTGTCCGGAAATACTTGTCCTAGAAATGGATGTATCTAGACTTATTTAGTTCTAAATGGCCACCCACGGATCCCTTTGTCTTCCTCATGTCCATCAGACACTTGCGGGGTCGACGAAGATCCTCAGAAGAGACGAAGCAGCAAAGAAACCACCTGAATCCGCAGTCGTCGCCTCGGCGGTGGCCTTCATGGGTCCCTAGTGGTGGCGGCCTCCCGTGTTCTACTTCTCCTCGATGATGGCGGCGGACACGGAGAAGCTGGCCACCGACTCGTCGCTCTCCACACACTCGGCTTCTGTCTCTGACTGCATGGCGCTGCCGCAGGCACGGGAGGCGCGCCCACAGACACGGGAGGCGCGGCCACTGCAGACACTGGTGGCGCGGTACGACGCGGCAGCGACGGCGCCCGTACCGGCGTGCTCGCCGCCGTGCCGGCGTGGAGCAACTCGCCACTCCTCATCGAGGTGAAATAGAGCGGTGAGTTGCTAAACCACGCGCCTGCTTGGGGCGACAACTGGCTCCGTTGGGCCAAGCGAGGTTGGTGAAGCGCCGAGCGGCCTCGCCCGTATCCGGAGGGCTCGGCGGGCCACCCAGCCGGGTAATATGCCGGAGAACGGCTCATCAGAAGCCATCGGAAGAGTGAAGAAAATGGTGAAGGAGGAGATGGGGGAGTGGCAGAGGGGTGTGATTCTTGGACGTTTTATCTTCTTACCTCAAAGCCTGATAGAAGGCTACTGCAGGCTCCGGTCAGCCCGCTCTTGGCGAGCTGTACCTTCTGAATCACCGCACTCATAATAGTGCGGTGTTCTTCCTCAATGGAAGCGCTTTGGAGCGCCTCCAACAAATTGTCCGGCGCCTCCGGTTGGACGGAAGCCGTCGGCGTCACGGTCTTGCCCTTCGTGCGAAGGGGCCGCCGGCCGGACTCCGGAACCACTGCGGGTTCTGATATGGAGTCCAACGCAAAGTCCGGGAGGCTGCCTTGTGGCGCCTCCGGAGCCTCCCCCTGATGGGTCCCTTCTTGGGATCCCACCTCGGCGTCCTCGGTGTCACGAGGGGTGGAGGTGGTCAGGATGGAATCTACATCCGACGGAGCCAACGACCCGCTCGATGAAGCGGGGAGATCATCCTTGGCCGGACTACAGGCAGCACGCGGCATCAGAATGACACTATGTGACACAGAAAAAGAAATTATAAATCACTCAGGAATCCGGATACTTACGATCTCGCTGGAGGCCTGGCCCTTGAAGGCCGTTCTTCCTCGCCAACGTTGATGTTGGCGGAGCTGTCCGGGGGAATAGTCCTTCCCCTCTTGGACCCTTCGGCCTCCCCTGTTGGGGAAGCCTTCCTCTTCCTCTCTCCCTCCTCTGGGAGAGAGTCCTCTTTCTCCTCCTCGTTTTCGGGGGAGGAGTCCGCCCCGGAATCGTCGGATACCTAAAAACGGGAACTCTTTCGAGCACCCGTGGCCTCCTTCTTGGCCTTCTTCTCCGGCACCACGTGCGTTGCCGGAACCAGCAGCCTCGCTAGACGGGCATCTACTGGGTTTTCTGGCATGGGAGCCGGGCAGATAATCTGCTCCTCCTTCCTCATCCAGTCCTGTCAAAGGAAAAGGGGAAATTAAAACCCGCATAGAGTCAAACTATGAAAAGCAAGTGTCCCGTAAAGGGGTAGAATCACTTACCTCGTCGGCTTGGCGCTGCGATCAAAATCCGCGATCTTCAGTCGCGGGTGCGGGGGCTTCAGCGCCCTTAAACAGCACCCTGTAGGTGCCTTCGTACGTCGTGTCGAAGAGCCCGCTCAACGCCTGGTGCTGTTCCGGATTGAACTCCCACAGATTGAATGCCCGCTCTTGGCATGGGAGAATCCGGCGGACGAGCATGACTTGGACCACGTTAACGAGCCTGAGCTTCTTCACCAGCTTCTGGATACAGGCTTGGAGTCCCGTCACCTCCTCCGAACTACCCCACAGCAAACCCTTCTCTTTCCAGGAGGTGAGCTGCGTGGGGATACCAAATCTGAACTCGGGGCCACCGCCCACTTAGGGTCGCGCGGCTCGGTGATATAGAACCACCCCGATTGCCACCCCTTGACGGATTCCATGAAGGCCCCTTCAACCAAAGGACATTGGGCATCTTGCCCAACATGGCGCCTCCGCACTCCGCTTGAGTGCCCTTCACTACCTTCGGATTGACATTGAAGGTCTTGAGACACAAGCCGAAGTGGGGCTGGATGCAGAGGAAGGCCTCGCACACGACGATGAACGCCGAGATGTTGAGGGTGAAGTTCGGCGCCAGATCATGGAAATCCAGGCCGTAGTAGAACATGAGCCCCCGGACAAAAGGGTGAAGTGGAAAACCCAGTCCGTGGAGGAAGTGGGGAAGAAAAACGACCCTCTCATGGGGCCTGGGGGTGGGGATGAGCTGCCCCTCGTCGGGCAGCCGGTGCGCGATGTCGCCGGACAGGTAGCCGGCGCTGCGCAGTCTTTCAATGTGCTCCTCTGTAACGGAGGAGGTCATCCACTTGCCTCCTGCTCCGGACATAACTAGGGAAGGTTGAGACGAGATGTGCGGGCTTGGGCGCTGGAGCTCGAGTGCACGGAGATGGATAAGCAAAGGAGGAAGAAGGCGTAGGTGAAAAGGTGAATCCTTATCCCTTATATGGGCGGGAGAAGTCTACGCGTCCCCCACCGGCCTGGTAAAACTCGCTTATCCCCCAAGCGTCACCATCAATGGCGCGGTTGGGTTACCCACGTCCGTATTGATGAGAATCCCGGATTAAGGGGGAACACGATCTCTGCTTCGACAAGACGTGCCGAGGAAACCGCTTCGCTAAATGCGCTGAGGTGGTAGAGTAAAAAACAATTCAAGTAATGTCTTGGTAGTGGCGTGATGTCATGCCACAAAAAACGTCAGCAGATCGAACTTGTGTATATATTATTCTCTCTACGGTGAAATGTGGAATTTATTTTGCAGAGCCGGACACTATCCTGGTGTTCACAATCTTCTATCATTCGGAGGAGGAACCCGCCTTGCAATGCCAAGCAATATACGTGCCGGACTTATCGTCATTGAAGCCTGGTTCAGGGGCTACTGAGGGAGTCCTGGATTAGGGGGTGTCCGGATAGCCGGACTACCATCATCAGCCAAACTATCATCGGCCGGACTACCATCATCAGCCGAACTATCATCGGCCGGACTATCATCATCGACCGGACTCCAAGACTATGAAGATACAAGATTGAAGACTTCGCCCCGTGTCCGGATGGGACTTTCCTTGGCGTGGAAGGCAAGCTTGGCGATACGGATATGTAGATCTCCTACTATTGTAACTGACTCTATGTAACCCTAGCCCTCTCCGGTGTCTATATAAACCGGATGGCTCTAGTCCGTAGGACACAACAACAACAACAACAACAACAACAACAACAACAACAACAACAACAACAACCATTACAATCATACCATAGGCTAGCTTCTAGGGTTTAGCCTCCTTGATCTCGTGGTAGATCCACTCTTGTAAACATCCACAATATCAATATCAATCAAGCAGGACGTAGGGTGTTACCTCCATCGAGAGGGCCCGAACCTGGGTAAAACATCGTGTCCCTCGTCTCCTATTACCATCCGCCTAGACGCACAGTTCGGGACCCCCTACCCGAGATCCGCCGGTTTTGACACCGACATTGGTGCTCTCTCTGCCGGACTCCGAACCTCCTGCGCCCCTGCCGGTCGAATCCGACTGGGCGCCGATCATGGAGTTCACCGCTGCGGACATCTTTCAGCACTCACCCTTCGGCGATATCTTAAATTCACTGAAGCATCTCTCACTATCTGGAGAGCCCTGGCCGAACTACGGCCAGGATGGTCGGGACGCGGACACTGAAGAAATTCAGAGCCCACCCACCACCCACTTCGTAGCCACCATTGACGATCTAACCGACGTGCTAAACTACGACTCTGAAGACATCCATGGTATGGACGACGATGCCGGAGACAATCAAGAACCAGCGCCTACAGGGCACTGGAAGGCCACCTCGTCACATGACGTACATATGGTGGACACCCCAAGGGGAAGCGATACCGTGGAACAATGGTACGCGGCAGAAGATAATCCCACCGATAAACAATCAAAACGGCGACGTAGACGCCGCCCTAAGTCCCGCTTCGATCAAAGCAGCATTCCTAACGACCCAGCGATAGAGCAGGGCAAACTAGCGGACGACGAACAAACAACCAAGCAACCATCCGAACAGGACGAACCGGATAATCAACCCCTCCACGGAGCAATCAACAGTCCAGACACACCACCAGAGCATAAGAACCTTCACAAAAGACTCGTCGCCACTGCAAGAAGTTCGAAGAAGGAAAAAAGGAAGCTCAAAACAGCGGAAGACATACTCAGAATGAAGTGGAGCAAAATACTCAGGTCCGCAGACAAATATGGCAATGGTCATCAAACAAAGAGCTACCCGAAGCGCAAGCTGCTGCCAGAATTTGACGAGGAAGCCATAGAGCCCTCACAGTCAAAATATAAAGAGGCCGCCTGGCCGGATAGACGGCCAGATGACAGGCCAAAAGCAACAAGCGGTACCGCACACAAGCCGACTTATGATCCTGGGAAAACAAACGGCCCAACTAGGTCCATCTACGGGCCAGAAAAGAGGGCCCCAAGAAGTAACACAACACGACAAGTGTTCGAAGACAGCAGCACACCCAAATACAGGGGCGCCGCACACCCGCTATGTTTTACCGATGAGGTGCTGGATCATGAATTTCCAGTAGGGTTCAAACCCATAAACATAGAGGCATACGACGGCACAACAGACCCCGGAGTCTGGATAGAAGATTACATACTACACATACACATGGCCAGAGGAGATGATCTCCACGCCATAAAATACTTACCCCTCAAGCTCAAAGGGCCAGCTCAGCATTGGCTCAAAAGCCTCCCAGAAAACACTGTTGGAAGTTGGGAAGAGCTTGAGGACGCGTTTAGAGCAAATTTTCAAGGGACTTATGTCCGCCCTCCGGATGCAGACGATCTGAGTCATATAACCCAACAGCCCGGAGAGTCAGCGCGCAAATTCTGGAACAGGTTCCTTACCAAAAAGAACCAAATAGTCGACTGTCCGGACGCGGAAGCCTTAGCACCTTTTAAACACAACGTCCGAGACGAATGGCTCGCCAGACACCTCGGCCAAGAGAAGCCAAGAACAATGGCCGCGCTAACAAGCCTCATGACGCGCTTTTGCGCAGGAGAAGACAGCTGGCTAGCAAGATGCAGCACCAGCGACCCGAGTACATCCGAGATCAGAGATGGAAACGGAAAATCACGGCGCAGGAAAGATCAGCGCCGAAATAAAGAAAAAAGCCCAAAGGGCACGGCGGTGAACGCCGGATTCAAAAGCTCGCGGCCAAACAATAAAACACTGCCTCTTAAGGACAACAGCGATGAGCTATCAAATTTAAATAAAATCTTAGATCGGATATGTCAAATCCACAGTACCTCCGGAAGGCCTGCAAACCATACCAACCGAAATTGTTGGGTTTTTAAACAGTCCGGCAGACTCAACGCCGGACACAAGGGGCTCGATGCGCCAAGCGAGGACGATGACGAACCCCACCAGCAGAGCACCGGAAGTCAAAAGACTTTCCCACAAGAAGTCAAAACAGTAAACTCACTTCATGTGATAATACGGAAAACCAACACGGCACTCGCTAAGACAAGTGTCGCACGGTCCACCCCAGCGGAACACCGAGATTGGATGTCAAAACCAATCACTTTCGACCATCTGGATTAGTCCAGAAGTATCCGGAACGCAGGATAGACTGCCCTGATACTGGATCCCATAATAGACGGACTGCAATTCACGCAGGTTTTGATGGACGGCGGCAGTGACTTAAACCTGCTATATCCGGACACAATCTGCAAGTTGGGATAGACCCTACTACAATTCGGCATAGCCGCACTTCCTTCAAAGGAGTGGCGCCAGGCCCTTACGCCAGGTGCACAGTTTCATTATTACTAGAAGTTGTGTTCGGGTCACCTGACAACTTCCGACGAGAAAAGCCAACCTTTCATGTCGCCCCATTTAAAAGTAGCTATCAAGCATCACTGGGACGAGAAGCTTTTGTCGGCTTCAATGCAATACCACATTACGCGTCTCTTACGCTTCAAATGCCCGGTCCACGTGGCATCATTTCATTAAAAGGTCGCCTGAGACCCCGGACACGGCTGGACGAGTCCGGAATGAATAAGCTAGGGGCTACCTAGCCGCACACCCCTTCACAAGGGTTTGTACATATAAGCCATAATGAGCTAGCATAGGCTCAGCTTTATTAATCTATATTTCAATTTTTTATGCAATTTCTCGCACGATTTATTTTCCAAACTAAGTTCCTCTCTTTTTACAGATGAACAGCGTGCACACCCGTCCAGGATACGGCACAACGGAGACACAGGCGCAGACGTGCAGTAGGGACCCGTTGCAAGGACTCTTTTCAGACTAAGACCCTACGTAAACCTTTCTTACTGCCTCTTGTTGCTATAATCCCCTGGTTTCTCATTATAAGCAGAGTGGAGCCTGGCGTTTTGGCATCGGCCGCGCCAGAAGAACTTGCCCGTACCTGGACACAAGGGGCTTAGGGCATTGTTTTGCCCGCTATTGTAAAGACCGAACACCTTCGGGAGTGTTCGACGTCTCGAGTTAGGCCTTATATGCATCAGCTCCGAATCATGTATTTGGTCAAATGTTGGGTTTGCCCGGCTCCTGTGTTTTGCTGCCTTATGTTCCGTATCATCGGCTAACGCGGCACCAGGAGAACTACTGCGATTGTGCCCCAGTTCGGCTGGGCGAGCACCTCAGTAGAGAAAGCCGAAAACTGACTGTCATGATACAACGAGAGACTGGTCAACCACTCAATCGACCATGGGAATGTTTAGAATTCCTCCGCTTTGACGAAGGGCCGTTTCCCGGTCAGGCACATACGCGCCCCAAATTCGGAGAGCGCGGTGCCCCCAGGGGCTATGTCGTAGCCCCACCCTCGAACTCCATGGCTAAGTGAAAGTGATAAAGCATTATAGTCCGGTTGCCTCGTTTGCTACGCTACCACCTCCTTTACAGGACCGAGATGTCGGATTAAGTGTGAAAACACGCTATTTTTTGCGAACACCCCCGCACCTTGTGCGTGGGGGCTGAAGCCGACGACTGCCATCTTTCAGGTTATACACACGTATACATGAACGGTCGCATAGGAGATATTCTATTACTTGAACGCACAAGTATAAAAGGCACTTACCTCTTAAATATTATTTTACATCATAAAAACGTTCATTCAAACGTAACATTTTTTGAGCACTGCGACTCTATTACACGAGCACCACGCAGCACTTCGCCAAAATAGTGCTCGGCGGGTAACCGGTTATCATCCCAACCCGGGGTCGCAACAGCGGTGGCATCCATCTCTGTCCAATGTGCCTTCACACGAGCGAGTGCCATCCGCGCACCCTCTATGCAGGCCGACCGCTTCATTGCCTTGATATGCGGCACCGCCCCAAGAAATTGCTGCAATAAGCCAAAGTAACTCTTCGGCTCGGGCCTATCCGGCCGGACATGGGTCACTATATCCTTCATAGCAAGCCCGGACAACCTATTTAGCTCAGCCCACTCGGCCAAACGATCGGTCAGAGGAAGTGAACGCTCCGGACTATGGAATTGAGACCAATACAGCTCTTCCGTCTTGTGATCCTTCTGGCTTCGAAAATGCACAACGGCATCCGCCGCACTCGCTGCTAAGTCCATATAAGGGTCCTTCGGACCCCACAGTTGGCCCAGTTGAGCATACTTCGGATCCGTAAACCTTTGGCGCAGCAGAAAAGGCTTGCCAGCTACAATATCTCTGGCCTGGCGCAGCTCTTCCTTTATAGCCCGCATTGCAGAGCGGGCATCCTTGGCTTCAGCGGTGGCCTTCTCCAGGTCTTCTTGCCCCGCCAGGCGCTCCTTCCCAAGAGCCTCATTGCGGTCGGTAGCATCTTTTAACTTCACGGCCATTTCGGCCATCTCTTCCCTGCTCCGGCAGTGTGCGGCCCTTTCTGCCACTAACTCCTCGGCCGCCCTCGAGGCCGCCGCATTACTCCTTCTGGCCTGCTCCTTGGCTTGAGCAAGTTTGGCCCGAAGGCTTTCCACAGCAGCGGCACTATCTGCATTTCACGCACATGTTGTAAGGAGTTGGCTTCGGCCCCCTTACCAAGTGACCGCACAAAAACACTTACCTTGCGACTCATCAAGTCGCCTGTTGACTAGCGTGATGTCCGCATCCGCAACAACGAGTTGCCGCTTTAGTTCAGCAACTCCATCAGTCCGGCTAGCCCCCGGACGACCCGCCACCTGCATCGGCACGATGGAAATTCAAACCTGTGATTTTGATCCTCGGCACGCTGTCGATTTCGACAACCTACCGAGTCTCAGGGGCTACTATCTATACAGGGCGCATTCTATATGCTAAACAGTTAAAAGGTGTGTCATTTTTACGCACCTCAAACCCCGCCAGCAAACTCCTGACGGCATTATGCAACCCGCCTTCGGCGGACGAAATCCTTTCAATCACCATGCTCATCAATGCATGGTGATCTTCTGAGATAGATGCCTTCTCAAGCAAATCCTTCAGCCGTATACCAGTTCGTGCCGAACTATCCGGCTCTGCCAAACCAGGGGGCTCCCTCCGTGACGACACTTCAGGCTCGTCCGCCCTATCCGACGGTGCCCCGGACGGAGGCGTCTCGCTCTCCATCATCTCCGGACAAAGGTCCCCCGAAGACGAGCTCATTTGCGAAGGACGGAGATCCGAACTACAAGGTAAAAACTTTAGTTATCCTCTGAAGCACAAATAGGGATGTCCCTTATTATAAAACTCCTTTCTTTCTACTTACGGCTCGTTGGAGGGCTGACTCTTTAAGGGAGATTGTGCGGCCGGGGCCTCCCCGGACGCAGGACCCTCTGGCGAAGATTTCTTCCCCCGTTTAGGGGCTTTTGCCCCCGGGTCCTCGGGGGCAGTCCTCTTCTCCCCTTGGAGGGAGGGATTCTCGATCCCCCCTATTTCAAGAGCCTCCTTAGGCGAGGCAGTAGCTTTCCTGCTTTCCCCTTCGCCTTCCTCTGGAGGCGCAACCTCAAGCATCCGAACCAGCACGGAATCCGGCGCGGTCTCGGGGAGGGGGGCCGGACACCGTATCAATTTTGCTACCGCTATCCACTCCTGTTTAGAAGGAAGTTGGTCATAAGGCGAATTATCGAAAGGCAAACAAACAGCATGTCCGGACTTGGAACTACTTACTTGAGTATCCGGGCGATTGCAGCTTAGGCCAGCATCCTCGGTCAATTCCGGACGCGCCTCTTGCGATCCGAAGAATAATTTGTACATCTCCAGGGGTGTCATACCCATGAAGTGTTGAAGAATCCGTGGGCCCTCCGGATTGAACTCCCATAGTCGGAGAGGGCGGCGTTTGCAGGGCGGGATACGCCTAATCAGCATAACCTGCATTACCACCACCATATCGACCTCCCTCGTTTGGAGATCTCGAATCCGGCCCTGCAGTTGGGGCACGTCCTTTGATGGCCCCCAGTTGAGCCCTTGGTTGACCCACGACATCAACCGTCTTGGAGGTCCCGGGCGGAATGAGGGCGGCGGCTTTTGTCTGCGGCCCCTCGGAACGGTGATATAGAACCACTCTTGCTGCCACGGGCCGAGCTCCTCTTGGAAGGAGCCAGCGGGCCACGGGGCATCAGCCCTCCTACTTATGGCCGCCCCGCCGCACTCCGCTTGACGCCCCCCGATCATCTTCAGCGCCACATTGAAGGTCTTCAGCCACATGCCGAAGTGAGGGGCGACGCGGAGGAAGGCTTTGTAGACAACAATAAATGCGGAAATATGGAGGATGGACTCCGGAGCCAAATCGTGGAATTCCAACCCATAGTAAAACATGAGCCCTCTCACAAAAGGATCCATCGGGAAGCCTAAACCCCGACGGAGGTGGGATACAAAGACGACATACTCACCGGGCTCGGGGGTGGGGATGGCCTGCCCTTCGGCAGGCAACCTGTGCGAAATCTCATAAGCCAGGTACTTGGCCTCCCGCAGCTTTAGCATGTCCTCCTCCGTGACGGAGGAGGGCATCCACCGGACCTGGAGGTCGGAACCGGACATCGTTGAAGGTCCGAAGCGCTCGAATCTGGAGCTCTAGGTGCTGGAACTTGGAGCGGGGAGAGGATTCGATGGAGGATTGAAGAAAAGAAACGAGCCTTGGTCCCGTTATAAAGAGGGAGAATACCAAGAGCCGTCTCCGTGACCATTTGGGACTCGCCTTCGATAGAGGGGGCATGGCGACGGGCGCGGTTGGGTTACCCACGTCCGTATTGATGAGAATCCCGGATTAAGGGGAAACACGATCTCTGCTTCGACGAGACGTGCCAAGGAAACCTCTTCCCTAAATGCGCTGAGGTGGTAGAGTAAAAAACGATTCAAGTAATGGCTTGGTAGTGGCGTGACGTCATGCCACAAAAAATGTCAGCAGATCGAACTTGTGTATATATTATTCTCTCTACGGTGAAATGTGGAATTTATTTTGCAGAGTGGACACTATCCTGGTGTTCACAATCTTCTATCATTCGAAGGAGGAACCCGCCTTGCAATGCCAAGCAATATACGCGCCGGACTTATCGTCATTGAAGCCTGGTTCAGGGGCTACTGAGGGAGTCCTGGATTAGGGGGTGTCCGGATAGCCGGACTACCATCATCAGCCGAACTATCATCGGCCGGACTATCATCATCGACCGGACTCCAAGACTATGAAGATACAAGATTGAAGACTTCACCCCGTGTCCGGATGGGACTTTCCTTGGCGTGGAGGGCAAGCTTGGCGATACGGATATGTAGATCTCCTACCATTGTAAGCGACTCTATGTAACCCTAGCCCTCTCCGGTGTCTATATAAACCGGATGGCTCTAGTCCGTAGAACAACAACAACCATTACAATCATACCATAGGCTAGCTTCTAGGGTTTAGCCTCCTTGATCTCGTGGTAGATCCACTCTTGTAAACATCCACAATATCAATATCAATCAAGCAGGACGTAGGGTTTTACCTCCATCAAGAGGGCCCAAACCTGGGTAAAACATCGTGTCCCTCGTCTCCTGTTACCATCCGCCTAGACGCACAGTTCGGGACCCCCTACCCGAGATCCACCGGTTTTGACACCGACACCCGCTGTCTGTCTGGCCTCGTGTAAATAGAGGGCGGATGGTAGGAGCTTGGCCGGCGTCTGGCCTCGTTTAAACTGAGGGCAGATGGGAGGAGCTCGCCCGGTGTTGCATTTAATTCCGGCCCGCTCATGAACGGACGTGTGGCCGGAGTAGGATTCTCGGTTTGCATGCAGGTTTAACGGAGGGGTTTAATGGAGGCGCAGGGTGTGCAGCGGGCGGCGCATTATTTTTCGATTTGACAGCAGTAATGAGCCGTCAAATCACAAAGGCCCTCGCCTCTCGTGAAACTGACCGAGCTAGACTACCCCACCCTCTAGCCTCTTAAAAAATGTATATACTCCACTTTTGTACAGTAGTAGTGTCGATGGATTGTGTCATGAAGCAAAACTTGAAATTAAAAAAAAAGTGGTACATATAGAGAGCATTCGTCGCCAAATTATGCATATAGTACTATTAAAAAGGCTAGTCACAATAATGGTGTCCAGCACAACCCACCCCTCAAATAAAACTAAGCATCCTGGAATTCTTTGACAAAACTAAGCACCCTTAAATTCTTTGACAACTAAACTGCGGGCTATATGATGTTGGCCATATATATTGTACATATATAATGTGAAGAAACGAGTGGTGGTACTATACCAACTAAAAGATGAAATGTAAAAAATACTAGTATGTACGTACCGAAGAGTTAAAGTAACAAGAAGAAACATAACTTAGTTCTGCTGGGGGCTCAGCACAACACACCCATCAAATTAAATTAAGCACACCTGAAATTAAACTTTGCAACTATTCCGGTAGACACTGCATTAGAACCACCATGAGCAACGACACTGCCACCTTACTCGGAGTCCTCGTCCACGTCCTCGACTTCGTCCTTGTCCCTCTTCCTCTTGGCCGATACTTCTTTGCTTGAACCGCACACTTGGCTCTTGCTCTTCATACAACCCTTGTAGATATTGAAACAAAGGTAGCCATAAATTGTAGCGTAGTGGATGTGGTCTATATCTAGTGCATTCCGCTGCCATGCATAACGATGAAACGTGTATGGAGGTTTCTCTAGTTTACAGTACGAAGGATGAACCATGGCTCCTGCCAGGGTCAGCATTGAAGGCTGATGAGAGGACACCAGCCAATTCTTCTGGAGGTCGAAGGTGTTGCCTACAACGAGGCCTATCCGACCCAGTACTTCTTTGTCGTTACCAAAGTCTACAGTAACGAATTTGACTAGGTTGCTCTCGAGGAAGTCCTTAAAATCCAGGCATTCAACGTCGGCATGGCATATGTGGTAGACCAAGCATAAGTCATGCACGCAAACCTGGATCATGGCGGGCTTCTTCCTCTCTTTGTCCTTTAGATCCTTCTCTCGTCCTAGGACTGTGGTGTACTCAACATCTAGCCTAGCGACCCACTCATCATCTGAGTCTTCGAACATGCGTCTGAAGCGAGAAAGGCATGCTTTCACCGTCGCGGAAGAACGGGTGTAGATGACGTTGAACTCATCGCCGGTGATGGTTCTAACCTTGTACTCACCACCGATTGTGGAGATTTGGGATTCCATGGATTTGGGAGGTGGGTTAGGATTAGTGGAACTGTCGTAATGTGAAAGGACGGGATGACTAGGAGCGAACCGCCATAGTATTAAAGGATGTGCGGGGACGAGTAGGAGCGAACTGCCAGCTTGCGAACGACAGGGTAGTGGCTTTCCATTCTCCCATGATACGGGTTTCCGAGAGCCCTTGGATCTGAGATTGAACGGTTGCATGGCGTGATTCTAGACCTATGGGTGAATATCCTATCCTAGAGGGTTATTCTGCAAATTTTCAGCAACTTAGCATGCGATCATTTGATCTCAGATCCAAGGGCTGGCAGCAGCCTGTATCATGGTCGCACCTACCACGACCGTCGCGTCGCACACGCGGCCGCGCCCTTGGAGATTTAACACGGTGTGTTAGGCAATCTGATGTTGGCATGTCATACATAGTCTCATACTACAACAAGGTTGGCTATAAGTGTATTTTTTTACTCCTCTCTATCTTTTTTTTCGTACTCCCTCCGTCCCATAATATAAGCACGTTTTTGACACTAGTGTAGTGCCAAAAACGTTCTTATATTATGGGACACAGGGAGTACTAGTATTTATTGCATTTGCCATGGAGTGACCTCTTCCAATGAAATGGCGTGCTTATTAGTTTTTTGTTGCTAAGTTTGCTTCATTTAATTATCTATAGACTCAAAATTGTCTTTTCACCTAGGTACACGCGCTTAGCACCATTTCTTCCTTGGGTCACCAAACTAGTCTCTCTCTTCTTGATTAACTTGCCACATCAGACTTTATGCCTATGTGGCAAGCTTAGCACCTGTAGGAGCAAGTAAGTACAATAGTGCGCTTTACATGGCATTTTTGCATATGTGGAGGAAAGAGAGGCAAGGAAAAAGTGGAGAAGTGGGCTCGATGCAAGACCCAACCTCTACTACATGGTGGAGCATTGGGAGAGGCACCTGTATGGAGGTGGTCAGGAATCGGGAGACTCACGCCGGTCGTAGCGCCACAGTTAATATGATAATGGCAAGTCAAATCACGGTGCCCCACCTGTCCAGCAGTAACTCGGTGTCAAATCACATAGCACTACGTTTGCAGCAGCCTACTCCCTCATCTTCTCGCGTCTCTGTCGAACCAACTAGGCGGAACTGCCCCGCCTACCGCGCAGGAAAATCCCGCGCAGTATACTCCCTCCGTCTAGGTGACCAAGGTGGAGAGGAAAACGAGAGAACTTAATGTTTAGTATTTTCTAAGGCTGGTTGTAATGATACTAGCCTTAGCAATTTTGATGAGGTGTCATAGAATTAAATGAAGAAAGAGAGAGAGAGTTGAGTACTATGTGTCATAAATGGCAATAAATAAAGTACTACATGATACTAATATATGATACATGGCGCAGGAGTACTAAGTATTATTAATACAGTTTTGCTAGAACTCATCTAGATGAGATATAATTTGGTCTCATTCATCTTTTATAGCCATTGGATGTGATGCTATAAGATGCGTGTGTGCTGACGTGGGTTGTATTTGTTCTTGTGCAACGAACTTACCACTGCATGTCATGTTTAATAGTCTCAAGTCATTAAAAGCATACAAGCCCCACATCTCTTATTGGTTGATTCCTCTATTTATGTCAAAAAATAAGAAACAATGTGAGAGTTAATGCACCACGCCTATGTGTTTACTATTTGGTTTTCGTAAGTTTACTTAATACTCACCTAGACGGAGGGAGTATTTGATTTGACAGCGGGCGATGCAGTTCCCGATACGACTTTAATGCAGACGAGGGGGGGAGTAGCGGTTCCCGATATGTTGAACGGCCAATGCATCCTCCTTCAATTAATGCATGAGGGAAGTAATGGGAGGAGGTCCGGGAAAATAGGCTGCATGATGTGAATGCTACGCAGTTTGCCCTCATTGCCCTCATATAAAGGCGCCCCTCCATTCCAATGCATCTACCACATTGTACGCACCTAAGCATTTTCCTAAGCACCTACACTAAGCGCAAAAGAGCTCACTCCAGACCCATGGCGGCGATGCGCGTGAGCGGCCAGCGGCTGTCCCAGATGGTCCACGACACCGGCCTGCGGCATGGCACCGAGGATCGTCTCCAGACGGTGTTGGAGACCGGCTCTTGGATGGTCGCCGTTGACGCCAACTGCGACTCTCAGTTGGACCAGATGATCACTGCCACCAGCAACAAGTTCACTGTCCTCAAGAAGCTCGCGGACAACATCGCCGTCCTCCTCCAGCCCACGCGCCCGGGCTCCTCATTGCCTCCCACCCTAATCGGCCTCCATGGCCGGAACCTCTTTCAAGCACTGGTGGCCCTATGACTGCCCGCCAACGCCATGAAGAATGTCCACCTGGAGGTCGCGCTCGCCGTGAGGTGCCTCGCCATGCAAGAATTCGTCGACCTACACATCCACGTGTACGAGCAAATCGTGTACATATGTATCTACAAGGCCAGTGAGGACGCTACAATGTTGGCCTTCCTCAACCAGCTGGAAGCCTTGGATGCCTTTGCTGAGAAGCATCTCGACCTTGCCACAAAAGCCGCCGCTCCTTAGCCGCCAGTCGGTGGCCCGGCGCACTAAGTTGAGGAGGAGGAGGTCATACGTTCATGGATCCATCTTTCTTCTTGCCTTCTGTAACCACCACTGCGATCGCATCATCGTGGCCTTAATTCTTATTGTGCTGTTGCATTCTCGTTCCAGTCAATACCGACATGTGCGATCCCTTTGCTTAATTATATGCATCACTGTAACTAGTACTCCATCCGTCAATTTATAAGTTGTGCTTACCTTTTCCATCAACTTCGTGCAACACGCGGGCATCTTGCTAGAAACACTAGAATATATCTATATAATCCGTATGTGATAGTCCATTTGAAATCTTTAAAAAGACAAATATTTAGGTACAGAGGGAGTAATATATTAGGAGTATATCAAAACAATAGTGATTTCTTTCAAGTTTGTGAACAAATACTACTATTCTACTACTTTGGATCCGTCGCAACGCACGGGCACATTGCTAGTAAAAGGAAAAGGCTTGCTACATTCACGTCGCACCCCCACACGCCCGGGAATCGGGAGTACGCCACGGCCCATCCGGCACGACACATAGCTTAGGGAAGGCGTGTTGCCTAGCATTTTCACTTTCATGTGGGACCGCCGTTGAGCAAACCGACACCCCGCCCACCGCCTGGTTGGAAAACAGAAACGAGGGGAAGATCTAGCTGTAGCACGGAAGCCAAGAAATTTGGTGTCAGATGGGGCTCGTTGATAGAGTAGGAGCATTCCGTACTAGTACTACTCCTACTAGTACCAAGTTTGTACTCCTAATACTATATTACTAGTACTACCACTATACAACTAGTAGGTACGTACATGGCACAACATCGTAGGAAAAAAAACGGGAGGATATTGTTTTGGGTGATTTATCCTTTTTTCAATCAATGTAGTATGAATAATATGATGTGGGGGGCACCCATGAAGCTTATGTGGCTTGGTTGCATGGATATGAAAGGTTAGAGAAAAATAAATAGATAATGTGTTTAGAGTGCACTCCACTAAATAGATATACTTTGGATCCATTGCAACAGGCCGGCACATCTATATCTATACCCCCTATATAGTGTGTGAAAAACTTTGAAAGTTGGTCGTTGGATGAAGCCAATCCGATGGTACAAAGATGGCAAATCCGAGCACTACTGGCCGTTGGATATCATCCACCAGATTCTGCCACATGTATAATCTAGAAGACTCCATGGTTGAACTTAATTCATGACTAATTTTGCCACAACTAAGCTTAGGCAAAGTTATTAGTTCTTCAAAATGAGAGCCACAAGTTGGCAAGCCTAAGGGAATCTTGCCACATTTTTTGTGTGTATGTCATGTGGGGCCTTAGTGTGGCTTGCCTAAGGTGTGGCTTGAACCAAACACTCACCTAAGTTAATCAAACTTGCCTAACCTTACATTCACCAGATTTTGCCACATGTTAGAATCTAGAAAACTCCACATGTAGAAGCATAATGCACAAACCACCAGAATCTCATGTGTGCAATGCACGTGTACCTTACTAGTACTAGTTGGTAGTAGTAAGAAACAAATTCCAGTTTTGGCACGAGCTCGTACTACGAGAGCACCATAAGGCCTGCCGCAGGAGTTACATTTCCCTCTCGGGGCCCACGGGACCGAACTTTAGTGGCTTAGTGCCCGGCCTATGAGTCAATGACATGCATACCTTAAATGCGGCTGGCCCACATGTCATTCTCATGGTGGTGGCATGGTTCGTGACTCACTCGTTCGGGATGAACCGGCCGGTGGTGGCGTGGCCGTGGCGAGGGTGCCACAGCTGGGCGTCGGGGCATTACGAGGCATAGATGGCCACACCGGTGGGTACTACCTATAGTACATAAGTACTCCAACTGAGGATTGATGCCCGGGACAAAACGTGTCACAGCCGCTGGATGAAAATTCGATGGTGTGGGAGTACGGATTGGAGCACAACAGTGGAGCAGGCAAACCGCGTCCAATCGGGTGTGTCTGTGGTAGAAAGTTGATGGCCGCCGCAGTTTAGCTAGCCCGCATGTCATGCACACAAAGACAGTGGAGCGGTGGGGCCGAGAGGGGTGAGGGGCACGTCGGGGGGATGAGGATCCCCTGACGCGAATAATCCTACCATTCTCTCATTGACATGTGGGACCCATAAGCGTGGGTCCCACCTGTCAACGAAGGGAAGGCTGGGCAAGGCAGTGATAGCCACGTCAGAGGATCCATGTCCATGTCGGGGTACGTCGTGCCGTGGGTTGGAGTGACGTCGTGGGAATCACGTGTGGGTGTGGCAGTTGTAGAAACAAGAAACGTGATGGTCGTCGTGGTTCAACTTCCATGGACAAGCTGTCATGTCTGCTGACACATGTATATCAAAACTAGAGTGTTTATATTTCAAGCATGTGAACACGTATTATTCTACTACTTTGGATCCATTGCAACACACGGGCCAGCACATTGGTAGTAGTAGTGTCCATCTCTATCTCTAGAGGCCTTCCCTCATCCATCCTTTTCTCTCACAAGATAAACTACTCATACAAATGCATCTTGATGTTCCATGGAACGCACAAGGATGTTTCCTTGGGGGTATCTCCAGCGCGGCGTGGCCGTAGTTGCAAGTTGACGCCCCTTGAGATGCCGATGTTGAGGGGCACTCGGATTTCCTCCGAGGAGCAGGTAAGATGAGTTTGATCATGTAGTAAATGCATTCTAAAGACTACTTCCGTGTCCATTTCCTAATTCTCCCGCTGCCCACTGTTTCATAGGTCAGGCTCGGTGCGAGTGGAGATTGGCTTGCATATGTACGGGAGGCTACCAACATCAATTTGCACAACATTTACAATGGTGACACCGTTCCCGTAGAACGTTTGTCCAACATTGGGATCAGCCATGCAACGGGCCACCGCATGAATTGGTACGATGGAACCACGGTGAGATTGAATAAGATAGCACGAACCTTGCACTGCGCTCCTTTGTTGCCGTACGAGTATGAAGACACTGTGCTCCTTTCTAACCGCATCTTCGCGGTGACAAACTAGGGGACTTATTTTGTATGGGACACATCCTACGATATACTCCCTCTCTCCCAGTTTATTTGTTTTGAATCTTTTCGTTTTATAAGTTTCAAATTCAAATTTAGAGCTCCCCATCACATGTTGAGATTACAATGTCCATTAAATCGTTGCGTGCATGCACTACAAAAAAGACACATCCGTGACATTTTGGGCCGAACGAATTTTTTTTCTGTCATACATATGACACTTCTATGATGATAATTGTGACAAAACCCGGTATCATCATAGATGTGTTTGGCTCCTACTTCTATGACAAAAAATCATGACAAAAAATAGGCTTTTCATCCTGGGCGGGCCGGAGACGCAGCTGCATGACATTCTTTGGGCCGTCCATGATGGAAAAAACCATGGTAGAAGCGAGGGGGAGGAAAATTTCGGGGAGTTGCCGGTTACGGTGGGAGGTCGGGGGCGGAGCGATGCGCGTTTCTCTCGTATGTACGTGTGTGTGTGCGAGGCGTTGGCTCTAACTGAAGCCGAGCGAGGCGTTGGGCTCTAACTGAACCCGAGCGATTGCACTGCAGGCTACACGTTACTGAACCCGAGCGATCGATCGATGGCTGTTAACTGAACCTGATGGAGCGATTCCTTCGCTACTGCTGCTAACTGAAGCCGATCGATGGTGCCTCTGGGATGAACAGTGAGTGTT
>NC_041385.1:490134644-490160700 GCF_002162155.2 Triticum dicoccoides
GATCAACAGGACCCCCTTTCGACCGTAGCGCTCCAACACAAGTCCGTTTCGTCCGTTTTGCGGTACGCCACACCCCCCGATCAACAGGACCCCCGTTTCGACCGTAGGAGGTCCGTTTCCTTCGTTTTGCGGTACGCCAGGCCCCTCCCGATCAACAGGACCCCGTTTCGAACGTGGCCGGTCGAACACAAGGCCGTTTCCTCCGTTGTGCGGTACGCGAGGCCTCGTTTCCATCACCTGTTCCGTCCAAGACCTCCCGATGAACACGACCACGCATTCCGTTCCGACCCAGCCGGTTGGCTCCCACGCGTTCTGTTGCCTCCCGATGAACACGACGCATTCCGTTGCCTCCCCATGAACACGACGACGATGCTGTTTCTCCGTTCCGACCCAGCCATGTACGTATGTGCGAGTAGGCGTTCGAGACCCTGCCTGTATGTACGTACGTGGCCGTATTTTCTTTCTTGCACCCTCGCCGCTGTACGTACGTGTACATGCTACGTGCGCGCCTCTACTACGACACGTGCGCGCATCTACTATGACACGTGCGCGCCTCTACATCGACCAGTATGTACATACACGTTCGCGACTAGAATGACAATGGTACGTACGCTTCGACCAGGTGGGTCCCGACTGTCAGGCACTTCCTTGCCTACGAAGATGTAGCTGGTGGGTCCCAGCAGTCAGGGGGGCAAATCGTTTTGTTTTTTTTGCCCGGACGCACTTCCTTGCGTGCAAAGATGTAGCTGGTGGGTCCCAGCAGTCAGGGGGGCAAATCGTTTTTTTCTGGACGCACTTCCTTGCGTGCGAAGATGTAGCTGGTGGGTCCCAGCAGACAGGGGGAAACATTTTTTTCGCGAAATACGGTGGCCCATCCGGTGGGTCCTCGCTTTCAGGTGGAGGAATAATTATTTTGCACGTAATAAGGAGGCACTTCCTTGCTGCGGCCGTGGACCCAGCTGTCAGCCTCTCCACGTACCGTCCACATCCGATGGAAGACATTCCTTGACCATGTTGACCACGCCGCGCCGAGAGCACCAGGGCGGTGGACGACGGCAAGGCCTAGGAAGGGGATGACGCGGAGCTGAGGAAGACGCGATAGTGGATGCCCATGCGTAGAGGAGTAAGAGGCTTCACTCGTTCGGCTGCGGTGTGAGGCTGCCGTCGCCGCAGAATAACAGGGGGTGTGGGTGCGCAGAGGGATGGCCTGGCAGTGGTGGGAGTAGTAGGGGGCGGTGAGGCCTCCGCGGCATCACAGCCGGCCACGGGCGGCAGGAGCAAGAAGACCAGAGGTTGAAGAAGCACTACGGCCGTTGGATGGACATCGTATGGTCACTGGAGCTAGAATCGTTCATAAATTGACTAAAGTTGACAAAGGCCTCCGTCCCAGTCAACTTAGTAGGCCCACAAGTCAGCCTCCCACCAAGGTTGGTCCCAGCTAGCAGGGGGTATTCATTTTTTTGTGCGTAATAAGGAGGCACTTCCGATGGGTCCGAGCTGACAACGGGGGGAACATTTTTTTGCGAAATACGATGGTCCGACCTATTGGTCCCAGTAGTCAGGGGGAAATGTTTTTTTGCGAAATACTGGTGGCCCGTCCCATGGGTCCCAGATGTCAGGTGGAGGAATAATTATTTTCCGTGTAATAAGGAGGCACTTCCTTGCGGCTGCCGTGGACCCAGCTGTCAGCCCCTCCATGTACAGTACTCTTCTGATGGAAGTCGTTCGTTGACTACATTGACCACGCCGCGCCGAGAGCACCATGGCGGTGGACGATGGCGAGGCCTAGGAAGGGGATGACGTGGAGCCAGGGAAGACGCGGCTGTGGAAGCCCGCGCAGAGAGGAGTACGAGGGTTCACCGGTTCGGCTGCCGTCGCCATAGAATAACACGGGGTGTGGGTGAGTAGAGGGATGCCCTGGCCAGCAGTGGGAGTAGTAGGGGGCGCTGAGGCCTGCGCGGTAGCACAGCCGGCCACGGAAGGCGGGAGCAGGCGGTCCCGCCGGCGCTGCTTTGGTGGATGGAGCAAGAAGATTAGAGATTGAAGAAACACGACAGCCGTTGAATTGACATCCAACAGTTACGTATGCTAGAATCGTTTGTTGATGTAGTATATAATAACTAAAAAAATATTGCATACGCGTCAACTAAACAGGCCCACAAGTCAGACCAGTCCCTCTTTTTTTAATAATTTATATATAGCTCATGGCAACTTCTTATGCAATTTATTGCAGTCGTTTTTTTGGTTGGCCAGGGCCAATTTCGCATATTTTTGTGGGTTCCAAACTATTTTTAATAACGAAATGTCGAGCCAGATTTAAAGTACTTTGAAGATATATTTGAATTAGGTTAATGCCCAGTGAAATAGGAATCTAAAAATGTGAAAAAAATCAGAAATTATAAAGTAATTGCCAATTTGTCATCTGTTTTTATATTTACAACCCATTTCATATTACTTTCAAGGTGTAGAAAAATAAGTAGGCCTGGATTGGGTATTCTTCAGAAAAAATAAACTGGGCTCATTTGCACAAAGAAAAAAATAGTTGGGCTGGTCACATGGTGAATATAAAATATAAGCCTGGGCTAGACGGGCCACAACCCAATTCAAACCCTGCTCCGTCTCAACAATAACAAACAAAAAAAATACTGCTCGAGTGGCTACGTCCCAGGTGTCGGCCGATCTTGTGTTGTTCTCTTGTCTATTGACTATATACGCTCACAATGTCGTGGGTCCCACATGTCAGGAAAACACTAGGAGGAAGCATTTTATTTTTCCATACGCTGACGTGGTGGGGCCCTACTGTCATCCTCTCCACGTACTTCTGCCGATCCCTGTTGTTTGTTGACCATGTTGACAACACGAGAGGGCGGCGCCGCGGCGAGCGCACCAAAGCACACGGAGGATGTCGGCTTTAACGATTTAGGAGACAGTGGGGCGGCGATGCGTGCGCTGAGGTGCAGCCAGCCGTGGGAGGCGGAAGTAGGCGGCCCTGCCTGCGCTGGTTTGGTTTTAGCGGCTGGAGGAAGACAGGACAGAAGAAACATGACAGACTATAAAAGCAGCAGGAGTACTTAACAACCTTAACTGAAACTAGCAGGGGCACTTAACAACCAAAGCTGAAAGCAGTATGAGTACTTATACAGGTTCAACCGTACAAAGCATGCCTCGAACAGTGCTACTTTGCCTACAGGCTACAGTTAACCAAGGTGAGGCCGCCAAGCCCCAGGACAAGGCCCAGGCGCCACCCTGCGCATCCACAACCTTCTGAAAGCGGCTTCATCTCGCAACATGGTCAATAAACACGATATTTGCTTTAGAGCCATGGAAAAGCATGAACATAATCTTCTGTCCTATTCTCCAAGATGGACGGGCCTTCATTATCTGAGACCACCCACGAATAAGTATCTTTTCGCCTCCAAGGGGAATTGAGTACGTCGACATAAACATCATGTTGTGACCAAGCGCAAGTCTGACCCGACCATGGTCAGGCATCTGTATAGGAACAATAGAACTCGGCAGTTCCTGTTTCAAGAAGATCACAACTGTAAAACTGTGTATAAGCAATAGTTTATGAACAACATATATAACAGAAAATAGCTCGTACCATAAGTTTCTCGACACAGTTGGGCCTGTTCAACGAGTGCAGCAGTGGCACACATATCCCATGTGGCCTTCCACCATTGAAACGCCCCACAAGGACCTCAAGACGATCAATAAAGTGTAGGAACATGTGGATGTCGATCCAGTCAACTTCAGTGCCATTAGTAACAACCGAGTTACTATAGAGTAATAAACGAGCAGACTGCTTAACTCTGAAAAAACCTACACGTGCCACCAATTATAAGACAATATTAGTTAGAAGTAGCATCTTCGTGAGAGATTCGTTGCTACTTCTAAAGTTAAATTGTGATTAGTTAGACAGAATAGGTGGATTAAGAAGTAATCGAGGCAACAAGCAAGAACCAGATACAAAACTAACATGGATGAACAATTGGAACGACGTCGGGGTGGAAGATCGTAGTGAAGATGAGACCAGGTTCTGCTATTTCCATCAATATTTGTGCGCCAACTTTCAGTCCGTAACACTTGAGAAAGTTTATCCAAGTTCGGCCATAAAAAAAGTAGCGATCTTCTTGGTTCATGAACCCAACTCGGAAGCAATATCCATGAATTGTCTTCACTATGACCATTAAACTAGTGTATTCAGTTATGGCAAGGTCGAGCATCTTGAGTACATGTGTTCTGGCAGAGCAAATAATACACTACAGGAAAAATTATATGACAACACAGCATGTTCAAAAAAATCACCCTCCCGGATAGAGAAGAGGATTCTAAGAACATATTGTGCGTGTTTCAAAATGTTGTGGTAGGATGAGAAGGAACAAGTGTGGCGTCTCGCCGTGGGCGCAGAAATCTATAGGGTACTCGCACTTTGGGCACTGCAACTGATACACACTAGATTCAGTACGAAGAAAAATGCATCAACGGCGGTGGCTGCCATCCTAGGATTACCTGCGACCAAGGGACTTGGATTTATCAGGGATGGATGAAGAATTCGTACCTGGTTCTCCATGAGAAAACCCTATGCAATCGCCGAGCAGGGGTTTTCTCTGAACAAGCAGACGAGGGAGAACAGGATTCAGGCCAAGTGAAATATTGCCGCTTTGTCCGTCCAGCTTACCGCTAAAGCTGGAAAGGGGGGGGGGGTTGTGATTTGACGGCTCATTGGGCATTACTGCGGCGCTACAACCGGGGTGTGTCTACCGTGAAGTTGTGCACTCCAATTTGTGCATATGGCACGTGGACCCCATTGCCGGTTGCCCCACATATCAGCGAAAGGAAGTAGAAAGAGAGGAGTAACTAGTTACACATAAATATATTTTTTGACAGAGAGATACTCCCTCTGTAAAGAAATATACAAATCTTTTATATCACAGGCTCACCTTGCCGAGAAATATACTTCCTCTACAACGCACGGGCATTATGGGGGTTCAGATTTTTTTATGGGGGTTCAGCTGAGAATATAATACTCAGATAGGCTCACGGTTCTGGACTTTGGGCCGCAGGCCGACCCTGCATGTTTGGGGGCCCATGTGTTCTACCTCAGCGCTTTTCATATTGCAAGCGAACGGTACTGCGCTGGTTTTAGATGCTGTCACAAGGAGAATACACAAAATTGAATAAAGCACGGCAGCTGTTGGAATGAAATCGAATGATAGTTCCTAACCAGCAATCAGAGTTGCAATTCTATCAACGATATACCATGTGATAAATAATATTGTCATACTACTTATACACACAGGACATTGGTTTCACCATGCCAGATTATTACATCAAAATCTCTCGGAGGATAGATCAGTTCGGCAGTTGCGTGCTGCTACTGAAGAATTTCAAAGTTGATTTGGACCAGCTCTCCTTGACGAGAAAGTTCGATTTTGACATCATCCCCTACCGCAAGATATGATTTAGATTTGAACCTTGACCATCCTTTAGCATCAATCATCATGCGACCATCCTTTGTACTTACGGTATATTGAGCAGGTTCATTCACACCAAGGCTGCGCATGGTAAGAGAAACTTGGCCGCGGTCGCCCGGATTGTTGAACGACTCCCTCGTTGCTCTAGGAATTCTCTATTTCTAACAAGAAGACATACCCAAACAGTTAGATCAACACAGTGAATCATGTGAAACAACATGGAAAGAAAAAAGAACGAAGCACTTGGGCGGCCAATGCTTACCAAGAAGGTGGACATGTTGGTTTTTGTAAGGACTTTGGTATATGAAGTGCGAACTGCAGCCCAGTCTGTTGCTGGTGCAACTGCACGGGTCAGACCAAATGCAAGTGCAAGTGTTGGTGCAGGTGCCGAAGCCGCTGCTGCTGCCGGAGATGGTGCTCCTTGTAGAGCTGGTGTCGGTGTCGATGCCCGATCCTCCAGTAGATCAGACTGATCCGCTGACGCGGTCAGTGCCCAATCCTCAGCTGGATCAGACTGAGCTGCTGCCGTTGTCAGTGCTAGAGCAACTGTCGGTGCTCGATCTGTGCGAGACAACGGTGATCGTGTCTGGTCTGCTATGATCAGCTTTCTAACTTGACTAGGATCTGTGACCGTGATCCAGTTTTTTTCTTAATTTCTTTTCAACGGGAGAAGGACTAATTGTGGCGTTTTTGTTAAACCAAATTGCAGTTCATCATAGGTTTTCAGCTTGTACTCAGACAACTGACTGATCCAATTTTTCTAGTAATATAAGAGATGGATAGTGCCTTCGTTACTGACACGACATAAGAAGTGAAACCTGCAAAAAATAGCCATCGTAGAGCAAACCAAACGGTTTATTCTGTGATGAATGTCACATGGCAAAACCTGCATCATAAAATTGCAGGAAAAGAAAGAAAACATGACATTAAATCAATAAGATTTAGACAGTAAATCAATAAGATTTACTTGATGTGACACGAGTGAATCCTTACCAGGAAATCACTATGTTAAAATACTAAACAGAAGATTGATCGTCCAACTACGCGTGGCATGCAGGGGCCCTGCCTACTCCCACAAGCAGGAGAGTCCAAAGGTCGTGACAAATCATATGGACCGAACATCCATGGGACTGGAAATCCTGGTGGGCGCGATAAACCCTGCAATGCATACAGATATTGGAGTGTAACCATAATTGATAAACCGTCCTCACAAAAAGTATGATCTGGATACTTCAAAATGTACAGACTGAATTGAGTGGGCAGACATTAACATAGATCGTTCTCAGTGCTGACCACACACCAAAAGCGGCAGTACTAATAAACAATACAGGGTTCACAAACACAAATCAAGTACTGAACAATAATACTTACTACAGACAAGCAAAGTTGCACTAACTAAACTTTGCAGACTATTTCTTGCCACCGACCTACGGGATGAACCCCGCATAACTGACTAGGCCATGGACTTCGTGTGAGATGTCTACATGCACCATCCCCATCTTGTCAACCTTGGAGAACCTAACAGAGTGGTCTTTCCACTCATAAACATGATGATGAAGACAGGCCGCATCAGATTTGTTTGGAAGCTTTACAAGAACCACACCCTTCGTAATCGAAGGCATAGCCAGGAAATTGTTGTGGTCAAGTACAGCATCGAGAACACGCCTGACAACAATGCTACAGGAAAACACTAGTTCAGGACACGTGGCGACAAGGACACAGCAGCTGGATAGTTCAGCAGTAGAACTCATCATCAGGTCGTCCAGTCCACACGGCATGACTTTGAGAACTTCATCTCCACCGCGGACCTGGTTCTAATTCAAACAGAAACCATATTTCATTACTACCTCCGTTCAGAAATATAAGATGATTTTCGATATTATACTCCATATATGACTACATATACGCACAGAAATGAGTGAACAAAGACACTAGAACATGTCTTCAAAGGCATGAGAGCAGAGGGATTACATGCAATATCCATAACACAAGTTACTGAGGCAAATATACCCTCTTAAAAGGTAGCATTGATGTTCATAAAGTACTCCCTCCGTCCCAAAATTCTTGTCTTAGATTTGTCTAGATACGGATGTATCAAGTCACATTTTAGTATTAGATACATCCGCATCTAGACAAATCTAAGACAAGAAATTTGGGACAGAGGGAGTAGTTGAAAGTAATCTATAAGAAATCAGTGTCAACCTCTCGCATGTTTTGGTCAAAAGAGGTATTTAGAACCGTCATTTGGCACACTCAAATCACATGCAAGATCACCCAGAAATTTTACTACCAGTACTAGTACTACGTGTTAGATGAAAAAACACGATCAAGATCGAGAAAAAGATCGTCAACAAGAGACATTACCTGGACTTGCTTAATGAGGGATCCCGGAGAGGGGGGCTTGGACAGGGTGATTGTTGGGGAACGTAGTAATTTCAAAAAATTTCCTACGCACACGCAAGATCATGGTGATGCATAGCAACGAGAGGGGAGAGTATTGTCCATGTACCCTCGTAGACCATAAGCAGAAGCGTTATGACAACGCGATTGATGTAGTCGTACGTCTTCACGATCCGACCGATCCAAGCACCGAGCGTACGGCACCTCCGAGTTCAGCACACGTTCACCTCGATGACGATCCCTGGACTCCGATCCAGCAGGGTGTTGGGGATAAGTTCTGTCAGCACGACGGCGTGGTGATGATGATGATGTTCTACCGACGCAGGGCTTTGCCTAAGCACCGCAACAATATGACCGAGGTGGAATATGGTGGAGGGGGGCACCGCACACGGCTAAGGAACGATCACGAAGATCAACTTGTGTGTCTATGGGGTGCCCCCTGCCCCCGTATATAATGGAGTGGAGGAGGGGGAGGGACGGCCCTCTCTATGGCGCGCCCTAGGGGAGTCCTACTCCCACCAGGAGTAGGATTCCCCTTTCCTAGTAGAACTAGGAGCCCTTCCATGTAGTAGGAGTAGGAGAGAAGGAAAGGGAAGAGAGAAGGGAAGGAAGGAGGGGGTGCGGCCCCTCCCCCTAGTCCAATTCGGACTAGGCCTTGGGGGGCGCGCGGCCTGCCCTAGGCAGCCCCTCTCTCTTTCCCTTATGGCCCAATAAGGCCCAATACTTCTCCCCGGCGAATTCCCGTAACTCTCCGGTACTCCGATAAATACCCGAATCATTCGGAACCTTTCCAAAGTCCGAATATAGTCGTCCAATATATCGATCTTTACGTCTCGACCATTTCAAGAATCCTCGTCATGTCCATGATCACATCTGGGACTCCGAACAATCTTCGGTACATCAAAACTTATAAACTCATAATAAAACTGTCATCGTAACGTTAAGCGTGCGGACCCTACGGGTTCGAGAACTATGTAGACATGACCTAGAACTATTCTCGGTCAATAACCAATAGCGGAACCTGGATGCTCATATTGGCTCCTACATATTCTACGAAGATCTTTATCGGTCAAACCGCATAACAACATACGTTGTTCCCTTTGTCATCGGTATGTTACTTGCCTGAGATTCGATCGTTGGTATCCAATACCTAGTTCAATCTCGTTACCAGCAAGTCTCTTTACTCGTTACGTAATGCATCGTAACTAACTCATTAGCTACATTGCTTGCAAGGCTTATAGTGATGTGCATTACCGAGAGGGCCCAGAGATACCTCTCTGACAATCGGAGTGACAAATCCTAATCTCGAAATAGGCCAACCCAACATGTACCTTCGGGGACACCTGTAAAGCTCCTTTATAATCACCCAGTTATGTTGTGATGTTTGGTAGCACACAAAGTGTTCCTCCGGTAAACGGGAGTTGCATAATCTCATAGTTACAGGAACATGTATAAGTCATGAAGAAAGCAATAGCAACATACTAAACGATCAAGTGCTAGGCTAATGGAATGGGTCATGTCAATCACATGATTCTCCTAATGATGTGATCCCGTTAATCAAATGACAACGCATGTCTATGGTTAGGAAACATAACCATGTTTGATTAATGAGCTAGTCAAGTAGAGGCATACTAGTGACGTTATGTTTGTCTATATATTCACACATGTACTATGTTTCTGGTTAATACAATTCTAGCATGAATAATAAACATTTATCATGAAATAAGGAAATAAATAATAACTTTATTATTGCCTCTAGGGCATATTTCCTTCAGTCTCCCACTTGCACTAGAGTCAATAATCTAGTTCACATCGCCATGTGATTTAACACCAATGTTCATATCTGTATATGATTAACACCCATAGTTCACATCGTCATGTGACCAACACCCAAACGGTTTACTAGAGTCAATAATCTAGTTCACATCGCTATGTGATTAACACCCAAAGAGTACTAAGGTGTGATCATGTTTTGCTCGTGAGAGAAGCTTAGTCAACGGGTCTGTCACATTCAGAGCCGTATGTATTTTGCAAATATTCTATGTCTACAATGCTCTGCACGGAGCTACTCTAGCTAATTGCTCCCACTTTCAATATGTATCCAGATTAAGACTTAAAGTCATCTATACCAGTGCCAAAATTTACATCAACGTAACCCTTTACGACGAACCTTTTTGTCACCTCCATAATCGAGAAATATATCCTTATTCCACTAAGGATAATTTTGACCAATGTCCAGTGATCTACTCTTAGATCAAAATTGTATTCCTTTGCAAAACTCAGAGCAAGGTATACAATATGTCTGGTTCACAACATAGCATACTTTATAGAACCTATGACTGAGGCATAGGGAATGACTTTTCATTCTCTTTCTATTTTTGCCATGGTCGGGTATTGAGTCTTACTCAACTTCACACCTTGCAACACAGGCAAGAACTCCTTCTTTGACTGTTCCATTTTGAACTATTTCAAAAATTTATCAAGGTATGTACTCATTGAAAAATCTTATCAAGCGTTTTGATCTATCAATATAGATCTTGATGCTCAATGTCTAAGCAGCTTCACCGAGGTCTTTCTTTGAAAAACTCTTATTCAAGTATCCTTTCATGCTATCAACAATTTCTATATCATTTCCAATCAACAATATGTCATCCACATATAATATTAGAAATGCTACAGAGCTCCCACTCACTTTCTTGTAAATACATGCCTTTCCAAAAGTCTGTATAAAACCATATGCTTTGATCAACTCATCAAAGCGTATATTCAAACTCCGAGATGCTTGCACCAGTCCATTGATGGATCGCTGGAGCTTGCACATTTTGTTAGCACCTTTCGGATCGACAAAACCTTCTAGTTGTATCATATACAACTCTCCTTTAATAAAACCATTAAGGAATGCAGTTTTGACATCCATTTGCCAGATTTCATAAAATGTGGCAATTGCTAACATGATTCAGACAGACTTAAGCATCGATACGAGTGAGAAAATCTAATCGTATTCAACATCTTGAACTTGTCGAAAACCTTTCGCAACAAGTCGAGCTTAGTAGATAGTAACACTACTATCAGTGTCCGTCTTCCTCTTGAAGATCCATTTATTTAACATGGCTTGCTGATCATCGAGCAAGTCAATCAAAGTCCATACTTTGTTCTCATACATGGATCATATGTCAGATTTTATGGCCTCAAGCCATTTCGCGGAATCTGGGCTCATCATCGCTTCCTCATATTTTGTAGGTTCATCATGGTAAAGTAACATGACTTCCAAATTAGGATTACCGTACCACTCTAGTGTGGATCTTATTCTGGTAGACCTACGAGGTTTTTATAGTAACTTTATCTGAAGTTTCATGATCATCATCATTAGCTTCCTCACTAATTGGTGTCGGAATCACCGGAGCTGATTTCTGTGATTAACTACTTTCCAATTCGGGAGAAGGTACAAATTACCTCATCAAGCTCTTACTTTCCTCCCACTCACTTCTTTCGAGAGAAACTCCTTCTCTAGAAAGGATCCATTCTTAGCAACAAATGTTTTGCCTTTGGATCTGTGATAGAAGGAGTACCCAACAATTTCCTTTGGGTATTCTACGAAGACGCACTTCTCCGATTTGGGTTCGAGCTTATCAGGTTGAAAACCTTTTTCATATAAGGATCGCAACTCCAAACTTTAAGAAACGACAGCTTAGGTTTACTGTTAAACCATAGTTCATACGGTGTCGTCTCAATGGATTTAGATGGTGCCCTATTAAACATGAATGCAGCTGTCTCTAATGCATAACCCCAAAACGATAGTGGTAAACCGATAAGAGACATCATAGATCGCACCATATCTAGTAAAGTACGATTACGACGTTCGGACACACCATTACATTGTGGTGTTCCAGGTGGCGTGAGTTTGTGAAACTATTCCACATTGTTTTAATTGAAGACCAAACTCGTAGCTCAAATATTTGTCTCTGTGATCAAATCACAGAAACTTTATTTTCTTGTTACGATGATTCTCCACTTCACTCTGAAATTCTTTGAACTTTTCAAATGTTTCAGACTTGTGCTTCATTAAGTAGATATACTCATATCTGCTCAAATCATCTTTGTGAAGGTCAGAAAATAATGATACCTGCCACGAGCATCAATACTTATTGGATCGCATACATCGGTATGTATTATTTCCAACAAGTCAGTAGCTTGTTCTATTGTTCTAAAGAATGGAGTTTTAGTCATCTTTCCCAAAAGGCACGGTTCGCAAGCATCAAATGATTCATAACCAAGTGATTCCGAAAATCCATCTTTTGGAGTTTCTTCATGCGCTTTACACCGATATGACCCAAACGGCAGTGCCACAAATAAGTTGCACTATCATTATAAACTTTGCATCTTTTGGCATCAATATTATGAATATGTGTATCACTACGATCGAGATCCAACAAACTATTTTCATTGGGTGTATGACCGTCGAAGGTTTTATTCATGTAAACAGAACAACAATTATTCTTTGACTTTAAATGAATAACCATTTTGCAATAAACATGATCAAATCATATTCATGCTCAACGTAGACGCCAAATAACATTTATTTAGGTTCAACACTAATCTCAAAAGTGTAGGGAGAGTGTGATGATGATCATATCAATCTTGGAACTACTTCCAACATACATCGTCACTTCACCCTCAACTAGTCTCTGTTTATTCTGTAACTCCTATTTCGAGTTACTAATTTTAGCAACTGAACAAGTATCAAATACTCAGGGGCTACTATAAACACTAGTAAAATACATATCAATAACATGTATATCAAATATACGCTTGTTCATTTTGCCATCCTACTTATCCACCAAATATTCAGGGCATTTCCGCTTCCAGTGACCATTTCCTTTGCAGTAGAAGCACTCAGTTTCAGGCTTTGGTTCAGCTTTGTGCTTCTTCATGGGAGTGACAACTTGCTTGTCATTCTACTTGAAGTTCCCCTTTCTTTCCCTTTGCCCTTTTCTTGAAACTAGTGATCTTGTCAACCATCAACACTTGATGCTCTTTCTTGATTTCTATCTTCATCGATTTCAACATCATGAAGAGCTCGGGAATCGTTTTTTGTCATCCCTTGCATACTATAGTTCATCACGAAGTTCTACTAACTTGGTGATGGTGACTAGAGAATCTCTGTCAATCACTATCTTATCTGGAAGATTAACTCCCATTTGATTCAAGCGATTGTAGTACCCAGACAATATGAGCACATGCTCACTAGTTGAGCGATTCTCCTCCATCTTTTAGCTATAGAACTTGTTGGAGACTTCATATCTCTCAACTCGGGTATTTGCTTGAAATATTAACTTCAACTCCTGGTACATCTCATATGGTCCATGACATTCAAAACGCCTTTGAAGTCCCGATTCTAAGCCGTTAAGCATGGTGCCCAAAACTATCAAGTAGTCGTCATATTGAGCTAGCCAAATGTTCACAACGTCTGCATCTGCTCCTGCAATAGGTCTGTCACCTAGCGGTGCATCAAGGACATAATTCTTCTGTGTAGCAATGAGGATAAACCTCAGATCACGGATCCAATCCACATCATTGCTACTAACATCTTTCAACACAATTTTCTCTAGGAACATATAAAAATAAACATATGAAAGCAACAATGCAAGCTATTGATCTACAACATAATTTGCAAAATACTACCAGGACTAACTTCATGATAAATTTAAGTTCAATTAATCATATTACTAAAGAACTCCCACTTAGAAAGACATCTCTCTAATCCTCTAAGTGATTACATGATCCATATCTACTACACCATGTCCGATCATCACGTGAGATGGAGTAGTTTCAACGGTGAACATCAATATGTTGATCATATCTACTATATGATTCACGCTCGACCTTTCGGTCTCCGTGTTCCAAGGCCATATCTGTTATATGCTAGGCTCGTCAAGTTTAACCTGAGTATTCCGCGTGCGCAACTGTTTTGCACCCGTTGTATTTGAACGTAGAGCCTATCACACCCGATCATCACATGGTGTCTCAGCACGAAGAACTTTCGCAACGGTGCATACTCAGGGAGAACACTTCTTGATAATTAGTGAGAGATCATCTTATAATGCTACCGTCAAACAAAACAGAATAAGATGTATAACAGATAAACATCATAGCAATCAAAATATGTGACATGATATGGCCATGATCATCTTGCGCCTTTGATCTCCATCTCCAAAGTACTGTCATGATCTCTATCGTTACCGGCACGACACCATGATCTTCATCATCTTGATCTATATCAATGTGTCGTCACATGGTCGTCTCGCCAACTATTGCTCTTGCAACTATTGCTATCGCATAGCGATAAAGTAAAGCAATTATTTGGCACTTGAATCTTATGCAACAAAGAGACAACCATAGGGCTTCTGCCAGTTGCCGATAACTTCAACAAAACATGATCATCTCATACAATAAAATATAGCATCACGTCTTGACCACATCACATCACAACATGCCCTGCAAAAACAAGTTAGACGTCCTCTACTTTGTTGTTGGAAATTTTATGTGGCTGCTACGGGCTGAGCAAGAACCGTTCTTACCTCCGCATCAAAACCACAACGATAGTTCGTCAAGTTAGTGCTGTTTTAACCTTCACAAGGACCGGGCATAGCCACACTCGGTTCAACTAAAGTTGGAGAAACAGACACCCGCTAGTCACCTGTGTGCAAAGCACGGCAGTAAAACCAGTCTCGCGTAAGCGTACGCGTAATGTCGGTCCGGGCCACTTCATCCAACAATACCGCCGAACCAAAGTATGACATGCTGGTAAGCAGTATGACTTATATCGCCCACAACTCACTTGTGTTCTACTCGTGCATATAACATCAATGCATAAAACCTAGGCTCGGATGCCACTGTTGGGAAACGTAGTAATTTCAAAAAAATTCCTACGCACACGCAAGATCATGATGATCATAGCAACAAGAGGGGAGAGTATTGTCCACGTACCCTCGTAGACCGTAAGTGGAAGCATTATGACAACGCGGTTGATGTAGTCGTACGTCTTCACGATCCAACCGATCCAAGCACTGCACGTATGGCACCTCCGAGTTCAGCACACGTTCAGCTCAATGATGATCCCCGGACTCCGATCCAGCAGGGTGTCGGGGATGAGTTCTGTCAGCACGACAGCATGGTGATGATGATGATGTTCTACCGATGCAGGGCTTCGCCTAAACACCGCAACGATATGCCGGAGGTGGAATATGGTGGAGGGGGGCACCGCACACGGCTAAGAATGATCACGAAGATCAACTTGTGTGTCTATGGGGTGCCCCCCGCCCTCGTGTATAAAGGAGAGGAGGAGGGGGAGGGCCGGCCCTCTCTATGGCGCGCCCTAGGGGAGTCCTACTCCCACCGGGAGTAGGATTCCCCCTTTCCTAGTAGAACTAGGAGCCCTTCCATGTAGTAGGAGTAGGAGAGAAGGAAAGGGAAGAGAGAAGGGAAGGAAGGAGGGGGTGCGGCCCCTCCCCCTAGTCCAATTCGCACTAGGCCTTGGGGGGCGCGCGGCCTGCCCTAGGCAGCCCCTCTCTTTCCTGTATGGCCCAATAAGGCCCAATACTTCTCCTCGGTGAATTCCCGTAACTCTCCGGTACTCCGATAAATACCCGAATCACTCGAAACCTTTCTGAAGTCCGAATATAGTCGTCCAATATATCGATCTTTATGTCTCGACCATTTCGAGAATCCTCGTCATGTCCGTGATCACATCCGGGACTCCGAACAATCTTTGGTACATCAAAACTTATAAACTCATAATAAAACTGTCATTGTAACGTTAAGCGTGCGGACCCTACGGGTTCGAGAACTATGTAGACATGACCTAGAACTATTCTCGGTCAATAACCAATAGCGGAACCTGGATGCTCATATTGGCTCCTACATATTCTACGAAGATCTTTATCGGTCAAATCGCATAACAACATACGTTGTTCCCTTTGTCATCGGTATGTTACTTGCCCGAGATTCGATCGTCGGTATCCAATACCTAGTTCAATCTCATTACCGGCAAGTCTCTTTACTCGTTACGTAATGCATTATTCCGTAACTAACTCATTAGCTACATTGCTTGCAAGGCTTATAGTGATGTGCATTACCGAGAGGGCCCAGAGATACCTCTCCGACAATCGGAGTGACAAATCCTAATCTCGAAATACGCCAACCCAACATGTACCTTCGGAGACACCTGTAGAGCTCCTTTATAATCACCCAGTTACGTTGTGACGTTTGGTAGCACACAAAGTGTTCCTCCGATAAACGGGAGTTGCATAATCTCATAGTTACAGGAACATGTATAAGTCATGAAGAAAGCAATAGCAACATACTAAATGATCAAGTGCTAGGCTAACGGAATGGGTCATGTCAATCACATCATTCTCCTAATGATGTGATCCCGTTAATCAAATGACAACACATGTCTATGGTTAGGAAACATAACCATCTTTGATTAATGAGCTAGTCAAGTAGAGGCATACTAGTGACGTTATGTTTGTCTATATATTCACACATGTATTATGTTTCCGGTTAATACAATTCTAGCATGAATAATAAACATTTATCATGAAATAAGGAAATAAATAATAACTTTATCATTGCCTCTAGGGCATATTTCCTTCAGTGATGGCTTTGAGCTTGTCTGCGGTAGTCTTGGCGGGGTGCTTGCGCTTCTTCGTACGATGAGCCTCGACGGTTTTGGCCAGAGCCATAGACATCACGTCGGCCGGTGCTCTGGCGTCCATCCAAGAGAGGAAGCTGAGAGAGAAGAGTGAAAGGAGGAACGAGATGAGGGAGAAGCGAAGCGAGTGGGGGTTTTCTTCAAGAGAGGAAGCTGAGAGAGAAGAGTGAAATGATGGTTGCTTCGTCCGTCCAACTTACTGCTGGAAAGGAGGGGGCTTTGTGATTTGACGGCTCATTGGGCATTACTGCGGCGGTTCGATCGGTGTAGTCTACCGTCACTCTACTATGGAGTAATTTAGTGCATGGCTGGTGGACCCAGGTGCTGGCTGTCCCACACGTCGGCGAAAGTGAGTAATTTAGTGCATGGCTGGAGGAGGATCCGCACGGTAGAGCGTGTCCACTGTTTTTCATTCTGAAGAAAAAAATGATTACAACAAGCGTTTCCACTCTTACGACGGAGGAGTGCGAAACACGACAGCCACTTGAACATACACAATGCTCCTACTACTAGGCATGTGCAGTGGTTCATACGTCAGTACTACACAATCTTGTTGCTGTGTTGTGCGCATGTCAACTACTCCTATATGTAACATAGTACCGCTTTTTCGACTGTCCGGTCGAGAATGAACGGTGAGATCAATGTTAACAGAACTAGGTCCACAGCGCACGGTGAGTACGGTGCTACAGTACTCCACGAAACATGAACCATATGAAGCACATCCTATAGTGTTAGACAGGGTGTATGAAGGGTGCACGGGATGGGAGCAAAAGTTCCCTTCTCGACCCACTTTTGGGTGTTTGGCAGAGTGCATGAAGGGTGCATGAGTCCACACGAAGAGGAAACAACTATATTGAGATGAGAATGAAACCAAACACACCCACACGCTTTGTGCTACAGTGACGGATCTGCATCGTCTGAGTTTGATCCAACGGTCATGTTGCGCCGAGACATGGACATGCCCATGCAGAGGGCGCCTAAACACCACCGAAGTCCCTCTGCTTCTCGAGGCGCACAATGTTGGTGATGCAGGGTGCAACCGCCCGTAGAGCCCGCTCCCGGTCGACGGGAGCCATCTCGTCAAAGACGGCGTCCAATGGCACGAATGGATTCCGGTGACGGAGCCCTGAAAGGATTCGCCCGGCAACGGCGACGGTAGCGCACAACCCCTCCTTGTCCAGCTCAGCCCCCACCATCGCACAGAGACAACTCAGCTCCTTGGAGATATAGGTGAAGAAGGAGACCAGGTCAGGAAGTCGCAGCTCATTGAAGTCGACCGGGTGGTCGAACGGGTTTAGCCCGATGGCCGGCATCATCGCGCTGGCACGACGGTAGGAATCGCGCAGCCGCAACACGTGCGTGGCAACTTGGTTCACCAAGTGGCTGAGGCGATCCTGGACCTCATCACGATCGGCCCGCTCGCGCTCCAGCCGGCTCCCCTGACGGCCTATCGTATCTCCCACTTTCTGCAGCAACGCCGCCGACGCCTCGAGCATCTTTGTGGTGGACGCCTGCCTCTTTTGAAGCTCCGTTAACTCCCGCACATAACGGAGGAGCATGGCACTCCTCTCCTCCTTGAGCTCATGGAGCTCCATGTCCTTGGCCCTGAGCTCCGCATCCTTGGCATGGAGCTCCTGTGTCAGGCGCCTCACCTCGGACTCCGTGATCTGCTGCACCGCCATGGCACCAGGTAGAAGCAATGGGAAGAGGAAGCAAAGGGGGCGAAACAGCTAAAAGGCAATGCAATCTACGGGAAGGCGGAGGGAGCCAGCCGAGGAGCAGGGAATCTTTTGGTTTTCACCACGGTAAAACACCAGTCGACGACTTCTCACATCAGGGAGCTGTGGGTTTTTACAGGTGGAGTCATCATGACTAATTGCTACCGGGCCTGCTCCCGTCAATCAAAAAAATTAAAAATCCTGCCGCGCCTGCACCCATCAATCAAAAAATTTAAAATCCTGCCACACCCAAACACCAGAGCAACACCGCGGTGGATATTTAAATTTACCTGCCAGCAAGTAGATAAAAAAGGGGTGAAAAAACAAATGTGGCGGCGGCCTAGCTAATCGGTCGAACTAGCCCAACTAGCTAGCCACCGTGCTTCACTGATGTACTCGGCGGGAAAGGTGGTCTTTCGTGATTTGATGACTCATTTACTTGCTTCGGCGCTACGACTGAGGAGGACCCAGAAAACGCGCGGTAGGGCGTCCCACATCAGGAAGAATATATGCGTGCACCACCCGGGAGGACCCCGAAACCGCGCGGTAGGGTGTGCCACGTCTCGGCACGGAGGAAAAATGTGCGTGTAAAAATATACTGTATCAGACGTAGTACCTATGGTTCGACCTCGGGACCCAGCCAGTCGGTCGAAAACACCCCACTAGCCACACAGCTTCATCATGCAAACGTGGCATGGTTAGCTCCGTCTCGACCAGCCGCAACGTCTCTTATTCTAGGCGATTCTTCTATTTTCCAAGCTTTTTTTAGTTGTAATAACACCATGACAAGCTAGCGCCGCTCTTCGTGTGTACCCGTGCAAAGGTTAGATGATGGAGAGAAGAGAGATTGAGATCGGAGACCTGGGACCACCCGTAAGTGAGACAACGGTCATGCACATGTTGACGGGGCACTCCCTCTACTCTACTCAACACAAGTACTGTATAAAATCAAGTTATGGGACAAAGCCAACAACCATTCGTTTTTTCAGGCTATCGACTTACGCTTTCTAGTCCAGGTTGCCAAATCGAATCTCGTCTTTCAGATCTGTTAGTTTTAGGTCCAAATTTGATTAATGACAAGTGGGACCCCCGTGTGTTGTTCCGATATTTTAGTGTAGGATGGTTTTTTTTGAACAAACACTTTGCGCGGTTAGACAAGTAACGGCACGAGTTACACGTATTTTGCAAGTTTACCAACAAAAATGACAGTGACATAGAATATCACATCCACCCCGCAGCTTAGATACTATGGTGATACGAGTTTTTACACCGTTGAAAGTGAGATCCAATGGCTTGGGAGTAGTCTTTGTAACTATGCGCAATTTCCAAACTCTCCGAAGTTTTTTTTGCAAATAAAACATTCAGGCCTCGTGTGTGCCACTGCATCTTCGATCCAATGGCTCCCCGGTGCTAATATTAGGTGCTCCCCGACGCTTAATTACCCGCTACGGTGATATGAGCATCTAGGTCGTATGATTAGTGATCAGATGGCACATGCATAGTACTTGTACTTTCTGCACAATTCCCAAACTCTATCAGCCGTATATTGCAAAAACATTCAAACCTCCTACTGTGGGCCGTTAGATCTCAGTGAACTCGTATCACCAAAGAATCTACGGTGCGGGAGCACCTCATACTCTCCCGTGCGAGAAAACATAAGGTGCTATCGCAGCTTGGATGCTACGGTGATACGAGCTTGGAGGTCCTTTGATCATAGATCCAATGGCATCTAAGCAGTCTTTGTGCTGGTAAGCAGTGGCCAAACTCTTTTGGGGCTTTTCTGCAAAAAACCATTCAAACCACCGAGGAGGTGTTGGGTCACAAATCCAACGCCTCCGAAGAGCTTGTATCACCAAAGCATCTAAGGTGTGGTGGCACATGATATTCTTACATACAGGAGAATATGATGTCCTCCTTCCTCTTAGATGCTACTGTGATACAAGCTTCGAGGTCGTTGGATATGGGATCAAAGGGCATCTAAGTAGTTTTTGTACAAATTGTGTGCAATTCTCAAACTCATCAAGGTTTCCTGCAAAAAAATTAAGACACATCATGTGAGCTGCTATATCTCAGATCTACAAGCTCCAAGCAACTCGTATCGGCATATAACATGTAAGGTATGGGGGCACATGATATTCTCCCGGGGAGGAGGGGTGGGGGTGCACAATCAATCGGTGGTTGGGAGGGTGGGAACAAATATAATCTAAACAACCCTAAATAGAGCTCCACAGTTTTATCTAAGGTCGAGGGGTTGACCCCCGACAATCATAGCTCCGCCTAAACACAACATTTGCATGTATTGTAGTACTAGACTTAATATTCATGTTTCAGTTTTATGTTCATTTTAAATATTGAACTGAGGACCATGGATGTCTTACATTTTACTCCCTTCGTTCCTAAATATTAGTCTTTTTAGAGGTTCAAATGGAGTGGCACATACGGATGTATATAGACATATTTTAGAGTCTAGATTCACCCATTTTGCTCTGTATGTAGTCACTTGTTGAACTCTCTAAAAGAGTAATATTTAGGAATAGAAGGAGTATTTTTGAACTCGTGTCATACATGCATGGGTTGGAAAAATAGATGCACTATACTTATTGGATTGTTGTTGTGTTCGTGCGTGTGTGTCTGTGTGTGTGTGGTCATATGCTTCATACATACAAAGTTTTCTCACCTCCATATTGTTCATCTTTTAAATTTGAATATGCATTGGAAAACTTACTAGGGATACCATGAAATGTGAAACCCACGTTGAGATCACTAGATCACAAACTCACTCTAATTCAACGACTCGTCATAAATCAATTACCACGTTGAGATTAGTATTTGCAAGGAAAATACGGGTATTGTAATACACATAGATTCGTTCGGCAATTTAAAAGGTTCCTTTCGTATTCTCAAATGATAGGATCCAACGGCGTACCAGCCAGACCTTGGCTCGTGTTGATCCTAAAAAACAGGCTCGTGTTGATCCTAAAAAACAGGCTCGTGTCCTTCGGTGGCGTGCGTGGTACGCACATTAGGCAACCCCAACCAGTCGAGCCTCAGCGCTTCAAGGTGAAATATCTGGCGGCCAGAATTCCAGCCCAAGGAAATTCCCCTCATGTCCCCGGTCCATAATGACTACCGATGAACAACGGAGGGATGCTTTAGTAACTATACAATGTTACCTACCGTGCCAAGCAAGGTTCAATTCCCTCGGTCGCCACTCGTCAATGTCACCCGTCAACTGCATTGCCTAGTACTACTACTACTAGACCAGGATGAGCACAGAATTGAGCCCGTTTGTTTGTGCCTAGTACTTGAGTTAATATATCAGGCAATGCACTGGTACAGAGGGATTATCCTTTTACTCCCTCCATTCCGGTTTATAGGGCTTATCTCAAAATTTTAGTTTTCCCATTTTATAAGTCTCAATTTGGTTGTTCCCCATCACATGTTCAGATTTCAAGGTGCAATAAATCATTACATGCAAGTATTAAGAGAAAATTGACCAATGCATGTACTTTATGCATGCATGCATTGCAATTAATGCATTAGTAAACACAATTTTTGAGGAAAACAAGCGCATTAATTGAGTGGTTTTGCAAACTACGACAATTGTTCCACCACTCACCATCTACCTTGGTTGGTGATATTTTTGAATTGAGCTCTATAAACCGGAAAGGAGGTTTAACTAAGCAAAATGTTTGACCAAATCCTTTCTTAAGAAATACAACAGGACAGATGTACGGCTTGAAAAATTATTGCATGATGCAGGTTATGATATTGTTTCGTATCCCGGGTCTTAAATTTCAGAAAATCCAAAAGGGAGCATAAATTCTTGAAACTGAGCATGGTTACGTGATATGGCACAAATATTACTTCGTAAGTTTTTTCTTCAATTCGAGACAAGCTGCTTATGACAAGTTGCACAAATGAAGAGCCAAGGTATTTTGGAACAAAGACATGTCACGTTTTTTAGGGGATAATTAGATTTATGCCCCTAGTTGTGTCCCACTCATCTGTTTTACCCCTAATTCCCAAAAGTCACTGGTTCTGTCCAAGGCACTTTGCTCCTCTTGTGCTTTTGCTCTTTGACCGTTTGATCGTCAGTTTGAAAACTTCATAACTAATTCATACGAAATCAAAAAATGCAAATAAGATACCAAAATGTTTAGAAAAACATCACCTATATGTGAGTGTCATTTGCATTCATGAAAAAAGTGTTGGAAAGTGCCCATCTGAGTTTTAGCTCTTATGCTACCACCATGAATAGTAAAATCTAAAAAATTTCAAAAAATTCAAAAAAAATCTGGTGGCAAAGAATGACAAATGTTTTAAGTGCCTGCCAAGTTTCATCAGGGAATAACATTCATGGGTTCTGTGGCAAAAAAATAATCAGCACTCCAAAATAGATTATTTTTTTGCCACGACTTCCACGAATGTCGTTCCCTAATGAAACTTGGCAAGCACTTAGAACATTTGTCGTTCTTTGCCACCATATTTTTTTTGAATTTTTCTGAATTTTTTTAAAGTTTACTATTCATGGTGGTATCAAAAGAGCTAAAACTCGGATGTGCACTTTCCAACACTTTTTTCACGAATGCAAATGACACTGACATATAGGTGATGCTTTTTTGAACATTTTGGTATCTTATTTGAATTTTTCTGATTTAGTATGAATTAGTTATGAAGTTTTCAAATTGACGGTCAAACGTTCAAAGGGCAAAAGCATAAGGGGAGCAAAGTGACTTGGATAGAACCGGTGACATTTGGGAATTAGGGGTAAAACAGATGAGTGGGACACAACTAGGGACATAAATCTAATTATCCCTTTTTTAGGGAAAAGACCTGTGACGTTAAGGCGAACGATTTCACTATTGAAACCGTGGGCGTTTACGTGCCGCCACGAGTCCCCGCTTCTCATCGGCAGATGTCGTCCCAGCAAGCGTGTAAGTCGACAGGAGGTGTGTGAGCAGACAGCTGCGCCGGCTGTCAGGGAGGCATGTGAGCAGACCGCTGTGCAGACTCACCGGGAGGCGAGCCCTTTGACCAGGCTCCGCCACCCACCGTCGTCCCAACTGCTCCCACTTTTAATGTCGCCGGCACCACATTTTAAAATCAACCCCGCACTACCCGGTATCGCTACAATCCTCTCTCTTCCTCTCCAATTCTCCTGTCGTCTACCTCCAACTAGCCTGACCTAAACGTACGTCATGTCGTATCACGATGGTCTGTCCTTAGTGTTCCAGTTTCAAGAGGAAGACACCCAGCCGGAGTCTCAAGAACATAAGGCGCTTTGGGACGAGCTTGAACTGGCCTTCGGGAAGACGTCGCGCCTGTCCCCGCTCCCGTTCCGGCTCCCGTCGCCCCAACTGCGCCAACGCCCATCCCCGTGGCATTGATGGGCTGGGAGCCGCACATTGTCGCCGAGCTTGATGCCACGGGGTTCCACGAGGTCCCCGCCGACTTTCACGCGCCCGTGCACCTGCTAGCGCATGCGCCTGCGTGTGCACTGACGCACACGCCCGTGCCGGTGCCCGTGCACCTACCAGCGCATGCGCCTGCGCGTGCACTAGCATGCGCGCCCGTGCCGGTGCCCATGCACACGAACGTCTCCGCCGCGCCATTGACAGCGCCTGTCCCCGCGCGGGTGCCAGTGCCCCCCTCAGCGGCATGGATGGCCGCCGTCGACCGCTTTCTTACACCAACGCCAGTCGCCTCCTCCCACCAGTTGACTCGCTCCGAAGTACAGAACATTTTGGCCTTCCTTGAAGCTAGGCCAATGTCCAGGAGTACGCCAACAACGGCGCAAGACGCCACCGTCGCCGTCGGTCAGTGGCCCGACGACACACAGAGCACGGCAGAGGAGCCGCTTCCCACCGCGAGACGCCGCCGCCGCCGCCGCGTAATCTAAATTTGCCATGAAAAACGTTCGGATTGCCATGCTTAAAATCCGAACGTTTATCATTTTCGTTTATCATTTCCATTTATTTTATATCGATCGTCGTATAATTTAAAATCGGAGTCAGACTGAATGAAATGTATGGTTTGATCAATTGAATGTTCTACTAGAGCCGTATCAAATTAAATATAAAACGTCATCAAGCCACATGTATTCCTTGTCATCCAATGACCTAGAATGCTTCAATGTCGAGCGCTCAACACGTTTAGCGTGTAGTTAATTTCATGCCAAAAAAAGTGCTAATCACATGACAACACGCAAATAATATCCTAGTAGTTAATATCCGCATGCACTTAATATACTTCCAAATTAACGTGCATTGCACGTACACACTAACTAGTGCTGCTAGTACGTGAAACTGGTGCCGTGACTTGTGAGTTGTGAACGCGTCCAGATATGGTCAACGGCAACATCGCCCGCGAGTTCTTCCTGTTTGCCCGTGCGTCTAAACGCGGAAGGGGAGGAGAGAGAGAGAGCACACATGCAACCCACCAGTAAGTGAAGGCGAATAGTACTAAAAATAATATTACATGTTATCCATTAATTAGGCTGTGGTAATATAAAAACATTATGTGAACAAAGGGGGTACAACAAACATTGCTATTCTACGTATGTTGCCTATTGACGTGCGGCTTGAAGGCCCGGTCGCATGTTCGATCCTCATCCTTTATTTTTTAATTTGTATATGGGTCCAAATTTGTTTCATGACATGTGGGCCCCTTGGTGTGTAGTTTGTAGCACTTTAATTTGTGGGTCGAAATTTGTTCCATTCCAAGTGGACTATCGGTGTGTAGTTTTGTAGCTTATTTATAATAATTAAAGAGAACAACATAGTTTTTTCAATAATACCATGGTGCTACGTTGAAGGTGAGAAAGGACGTGCGAGAGAGCGATGACGGAGCCAGAGGGAAATCAACTAGGGGAGTTGCGTGGGTTGCAACGGCGTTTAGAGTAGTTGTGGGCCAAATGCTACGAAAATATAATCTAAATCGATCGGAATAAATGCCTACACAAATTAATCCAAGGTTGGAGTGTCCCTCGCAATGTAAATAGCTCTGGCTTTGCGAGGGATGGAGAGCTAGTAGCTTCAACGCGTGGAAGATACGGTATGAGAAAGCGAGGTCAATCAAGAGACATATAGATAGAGAGACAAAGTGAGTGTGGTCCGACATTCATTGAACAAATATATATATGCTCCGGAGAGATATTGTCCGATTGAGCTTTTGGTAAGGGTGAGGGCTGTAAGATAGAGCTTAAGAGATGATCCAGTCACAGACATGTAGATATATTTTGTGCGTGTGAGGAAGCAAGGTCAACCGATCACATAGGGTCGCCGTGCGATTGAAAGAGTGAGACGGGTTGGAGAGAGTGACCTAGATAGACGATGTGCGTGAGAGAGTATACAATGTGAATAGGTCGAATTGGGCTCAAACATGGTGATATATCGTTTTTGTCCGAGAAAGAGCGAGGTAAATCGAGACATACACACACACAAATAGAGAGAGGGAGGGAGGGGGAGAGAGAGAGATTGAGTGAGCGTGGCCCACCATGAGGTCGAAAGAGTGGTGGCGGCTTGGATGGACTGACCTAGATAGACAATCTGCGTGAGAGAGTATAGAGTGTGTCGGTCGAGGCCTGAACAGGGAGATATATCATTTGTGTGTGAAAGAAAATGGGGTTAAATGAGAATCAGATAAAGAGAGCGAGATTGAGAGAGTGTGGCCCGCCGTGCGGAAGAAAGAGTGAGACAGTCTCGAGGGAGTGACCTAGATATACAATGTGTGTTCGTGCACACGAG
>NC_041385.1:490160943-490202582 GCF_002162155.2 Triticum dicoccoides
TAGCGCAAGAGGGTGAGAGGGAGAGGGGGGAGAGAGAGAGCTCGGCATGGGGTGCAATGGCGAGTGTGTGAGGTAAATACATTTGGCAACAGGAGTGGAAAAAGGGGTTGTGTAGTTGAGAGACTTAGAGATCGAAACATGGAGAGAAAGAATGAGCGTGTGTTGGAAACCGATAGCTTGCTAAGGTGGTTAGGAGAGGAAGATTGACCGATACAGGAAGTATGTAGCGTTTTTGCGCGGGGGGGGGGACTAAAAACAACATTTGAATGTATATAGTACGAGACTTAACATCGATGTTTCAATTCGGTGTACATTGTAAGATTTGAACCGAGGACCAGGCATACGGGTAATTATTTCGAATTCATGCGATACTAAGTTTCGAAAAGTTGACATTGGCTCAATTTGTTGTGCTATTTTGTAGGTCATATGTTTGAATCCATCGAAATGTTTGCTCACTACCATGGTGTTCATCATATACATATGAATTTGTATTAAAAAAGTAGCATGGATACAGTGAAATGCGAAATCCACCTTAGAATTGGAGATCGCTACGTGACACGCACTCTAAGTCAAACTACTAACTACGTGACACACACTCTAATTCAAATAACTAATTATGTGACACACTCCAATCCACGTTAGCGTGGGTACCGTTTGGATTTTTTTCAAATAACTCATTAATTAATTTATAGTACTCCCTATGTTCACTTTTATAAGACCTTGAAGACATTTCAGACAATGTGCAAAACAGTTCATTTTAAGTTGTCTGAAACGACTTACAAAAGTGAACGGATGGAGTATCTCGTTTCGAATCACTAATTATTGCAAGGAAAACACGGTCATGGTAATACATACAGATTCGTTTGCAAATGAAAGAAGATTCGTTTCATTCTCAAATGTAGGTGCACCAGGCAGACCAGGGTCGTGTCGTGGTGGACGCTGCTTCGGTGCCTTAAAGGCAATAGCCCTTGGGTGACTGACATGTGGGCCAGCCACCTGTTGGGCCCACATGTCATGGACACAAAGGCAGGTGCCTTAAGGCACCGAAGCATAGTCCTGTCGGGGTGGTCGCGTGTGTCGGACAGACGCGTAGCACCCAGCCACCCACCCCCCTCCCCCACAAAAAATGACGACAACAATATAAGTTCACTCTTCCACGTTTCGGATTGAAATATCTGGCGGCCCCAATTCCAGCCCTGCAAAATCTCTCTTCTCCACCGTCCCCTTCCGCGCCCAGATTGCTCAAATCCCTAATTCGCCGCCATCCCTCGAATCGCCCCTCGTCTCGTCTCTTTCCCCACCGTTCCCCACCTCTGTGCCGGACGACGACGACGAAGACGACGGTCACGCTTCACCACCGCACCGGAGCTACCTCATCTATGCCCTCGTCTGCCGCACCGGATGGTCCACCAACAACGTCGGCCGCCGCAACCAACATGCCTCACAGACACCGAGTTCCAGCGTATCAGGTGCGCTTCACCGACGCTGTCTCCCAGCTCACCGAGGCTACTTCACCGAGCACATCGTCGCACCTCCGCCCCTCGAGGTCGTTGGGGCTTCACCAATGGTCTCGTCCACCGCATCGTAGCGCTCTGCTGCAACTCAAGATCTGCATCCGTGCGCGGCCAGCCAACGCCAGCGCATCACCCTCAACGGCTCTGAAGTGACCTGCACTCTTGCTAGGCGAGCATGGCCAAACGCCAACCCGAACTAGGTATCCACACATCACTCCCTTGTGCACTATTCCGACGATGTTTGGATATCCTTTCACTGCTCTCTTAGCTTACACGCCTATGCAACACTGACTTTAACTCTTATTTCTTCTGGAGATCTCATCTGAAACAAACAAATCTAATTTTTAATGAAGCATGACGGGGCTACAGGATCTGGTACACATCCTGCACGCCCGTATAACCTTGTAAGTATCTGTCCTCCGGTACAACATCAAGGTCGATTCCTCTTATTTGATCAACCATTCGCCATGTCAAAAATGCAGACGGGGATGCAAGGAGCACAAGGCCAGCACGTCCAAGCAAGTGGTAACATGGACTTGTACATGGAACATCCCAAGCGCAAGCAGAGCTGCAGCGAGCCTGTACAACGAGCTAGCGTAAGTCCCTGCATTTCATTTAATTCGTACTGGCATTCGTGTATGATTTTTGTGCAGTGGCTGATCCACGAATTCAAGTTACCAGGGGCGAACATTTAACTTAAAAAATACGAAGGCACTTGCACTCCGGAAATCAACATAACTTGAGAAATGTGAAGCTACATGCACTTTGAAAACCAGCTATGATCCAATGTAGTTCAGATTATAAACACTAAATGATGCAAGCACCAAAAAACACAAAATGCAACATGGTGTACAAGGACTACAAACATGGTCTGTACCTGCCTGAATTATTCGTTCTCTGGCTGAAAATATCGAAGTGTAATTGCATGTATAACCAGTGCGCAAACTGCATATCAATATATCTATCTTGCACAAGTATGCCAATAGTTTCAAACAACAGATTAGAAAAGTATTTATACTATGTTGTCATGATACGGGGACTTTCTGGTAGATGTCCTTGATGTTTCCTCAAGCTATGAAAATGCACTATAATTTGCTTGTTATCAATGCCTGCAAATCTCTGTATCTCTCAACATAGTAGATCATCATTAGACACTAAATCCTTCAATGAGCTTGCAAAATGCTTGCATTAGATCTCTCATTAGACACTATATATTCATCACCAGGAGCATGTAAAATGTTTGCATCAAATCCTTCATTAGCAGTCTGTTCATTAGACACTTCAGGCTCAAGAACAACATGAGCTTGTATGTTTGCACCGGAAACTTGATTAGATACATCAGATTCAGTCAGTTCAGTATTGATTGGGGGAGTTATAAAATAAGTAGAAATTGGTTTCATTTTCTCATAGATTCCCTACATACAAGTAGTTTTACAACACCGTCAGGTTTAACTATTGGCCAGAAGTTGAAGAGTTGAATTAGATATAATCAGGGATGTGATGTACCTGCTTGTTGCGCATGCTACTCTTGCAAGCTGCGACTGTCCGTTTGCGCAAGCTCGATGCCATGCCCGTGCTGCCGCCGCTGCCTCCCACGAGGGTTGGATCTTCATCTTCTTGTCCTTCTGTTCGCTTGAAGCCCGGCAACCGCCCTCCAACGAGGGCGCGAGGAAGTGCTATGTCGGTCTGTCCAGCGGCGGCTAGGTTAGGAGCAAACCAGACTGGAGGCTGGAACGAATGAATTGGGATTTTTCCTGCTGTCGATCGACATGGGAGGCGCTCGTTTGGGCCGCAAGCCTGCTATAGGGCCTGCCTTGCACTTATGTTATTGGCCCATCCAAATTGAAACATTTTTCTTCGTTTTTTACATTGCCTACTCGTGCGTTGGGACAAACAAAACTAGCGTGGGCCAACCTGGACGACTCAAACTAGGTGCACACTTTCCAGCCACCTGAGGCGGCCGCCCATACCAGCCCCTATGGTGGCGTCGCCCCTTTTTGCGTGTATGATTGGATAGTGAAAAATATTCCAGTGGCGCTTTTGATTTACCCACAGAATGGTTGAATTGCTTGTTTCTATGAACTGAGTTCGCCAATAATGTGAAGGATGCTAGTCTTTTCATCCTATTGTAGATTGCTTAGATCTTGATATGCCAAAAGTAATCGCATGAAATATACAGTAAAAGCCAGTGTGATGTGTTTGGCTACAACTAGTCTGACTACACGTCCTCATATAACATATCAAGGATGCACCATCTTACCAGATTAACCATTTGACTTACCCATGCACTGTGGGAAGAAAGAAGTATTGGGACTGCGTATCCAAGCAATTGATGCCATGAACTCCTTTGTACAACCTTGTAAGCGAAAAAGAAGTTGCAGTGTGCCTGTACAAAGAACTAGCGTAAGTTCAATTACCTGCTTCTCAGAATTTTAGTTAGCCACTTATTGCAAAATTGTTCAATTATGTTGCTTGGCTTAATTTAGTTTGCTACTGATTACATAATGGCACAGCCTGTTAATCATATTGTAGACTGCGCCTATCTATGTCTTTGATACTTACTGTTAAGAATTACTTGTTTGCCTTAACTTAAATATCTACTTGTTTGTTTAACTGCTTTGCTGCTGCAACAACGGGTTACAATGATGTTAATAACTACTCCCTCCTTCCTACAATATAGGACGTTTTTTGACACTAGCATAGTGTTAAAAATGTCTTACATTATGGGACGGAGGGAGTACTTTTCAGCATCCAATTGAAACTCTTTAATTCCTTGTTTGTTTAACTGGTTTGCTGTTATAACTCCCAGTTGAGATGTTTTGCTAACTTCAACTTTTCTGAATCCAATAGGAACTTTAATGGTAAAACAGGTTAGCCCAAGATCAAAGAGAGACGTCCCCATGGACACTGCATCATCCCACAGCAGTGGCACCGGCCCAATCATGCATTATGAAGTGCCAACTGCTGATGCTCTAGAGGCTAAACTAGTGGTAGAAAGAGATTCTGCTTCTGCACTTAGAGATGAAGTTGACATGTTGAGGAAGCAAACAGCACAATCACAAGCAGTACTCAAGACAACCATTAAATATTTGGTGGATTTCAAAACGAAGCAAGCTGAGACTGACCAGATTGTTAAGGTCTTGAAGGAAAAAAGGAAATTAAATTCCTACTTGGTAAATCATAGGTGAAATGTTCTTTCCATAGTTGAATAACCTTTGTGTTATCTGTTCATGTAATCAATCAAACCATTTGTTTTAGAAATCATGTAATAATTTTGTTTTGTTTTTTTGTTTGTAATTTTATTTGAGCACAAGTCTGTATTAATTGATAAGACTCGGAGACATTTCATTTGGATTGCTGTGCCAGACCTACAAATATGCCAATTGGGCTGAATGTGCATTCAGCAATAGTAGTAGTATAGATGGACCATAAGTGGCACGCATCGGAAAGGGCCGAGATGCTGGCTAAAAAAAAGATGTTGTTGTAGCCAAAAAAAGGAATGCGGCCTGGCTTATGTATGTTAGTTGATATTATTGATCCATATACTCTATAAGTGTTTATATGTCTGTTAGTTATGTACATTCTTGGTTGATTGACTCGGTATTTGAATCTTGATACATCGCTTGTGTACATATCTAAATGGGAGTACACATTAAGCTGCGTGTGACATTTGAGTTGGACATGAAGTGTTCCAAACATTCAAATTCACCTTAAACTGGATACTAGTTTCTGAATTTGAGCATCGACATTTGTAAACCATATTCATATATGACAGTGGAATACATCTTTGTCGTCCTTTTGAAGATATATAAAAACACATAGAATGATTTATAAAGATTCATATAGGAATACAAAATGGTTTTGAATTTAGTTGCCAGGGTAAACGTGGATGCTTATTGTCCCAAAATTCAAAAGAAGCTGCAAAATGTACACTCCCATGTTGGCTGCCCGAAGCCAAGTGTTTGGGAGATGGAAATTACTGTCTACCCATTACACGGACAATCCATCGGCCCGATTTCCACTGCTCTAAATAGGGGTAGGTTAGTAACTTCAATTAGACGTGACACGACCGCCTCTGAGCCCATTCCGACACGATGGGCGTCAAACATGGGCGGCAAAACACATTTGATTCAAGCTCGTCCGAAAGACCTCTGTTTCTCCCTCCATTCCCCATTCATACACGGTGGGCGGCAAAACAAACTCGACTCAGCCGAAATCGATGTAGGCAAATATTTTCAATAGGGGCAGGTTTGTAACTTCACTCAGACGTGAAACAACCGCCCTAGCTGTCAGCCCCGTTCATACACCATGGGCTCCAACCACCCTCTCCTCGCCCGAAATTGCTCTGGGCAAATATTGGCGAGATGCGAGATTACCGTCCTATCCCCAACCGACGAGACGTCCAAATTTTAAACTGGGGCTAAGTTCGTAAGTTTCCCATATTTCAGACAAGCGCGTCCCAAAAACATGGTTCCCCGTACCTCTCCCTCCATTTTCCCATTCATACACCGTCCGCGCTAGAACACCCCATCCCCACACCAGCCTCCGTCCGCCACCCCATCCATCGCCGCCGTCCTCCACCACATCCATCGCCACCGTCCTCCACCATGCCGGAGCGCCTACCAAGACCGTGTCGTCCACTGCTAGAGATGGACGTTTCTCATCCACGGCGACGGACCAATAGCCTTGCATCGCGTCCTCTCGCTTCATCGGCGCCGTTGTCCTCTTTGCCGGGGCCACTCACATGACCTTCTCTTCCACCGCAATGGGACTTATTCCCCGATGCACCCGTCTACCATCGCAGATCTGCTTCAACGCCACCGACAGCCGTCGCACCCCCGATGCCTACACGGCGCCGCAAGAGAGGTGGTACTTCATATCTCCTCAACTTTTTGATCTCAACCAGAAAATAGATCTTAACTTGGTTCTTAGTTTGAAGCAAACAATGGATGCTAAATATCATTTCTTCGGTTTGCAGCTTCAAATCTGCCATGGCACAGCCATAATACGGTTTAATTGATCATGCTTAGGGTTTAATTGATCATGTTGGTTCCGTGGTGGTTTCTTTAATAGAAATCGGAGGGAAAACCCTCTTTTGCTAAAAAAAATATGCTTAGAGTTTCGCCCTTTTATGATCACTATACGATCAAAATACGTGCTTCATGTCATAATAACACTGCTCCACGCATCAAGCTAAACAAGCTTAGATGTTCAAATACGAATCTGATATAATTAAAACAGAGTTGTTTAATTGGTTAGCTAAATGTTCCTAAATTAGTTTCGAAAATGCAAGTTCGCCGCTCGGGTGTGTATCTCTACAGGGTGCCCACGGTGGGCTGGCCCACCCTAGGATTTTGGGTCATCCCAGGCCTCGATTCCCCTCTCTACTCGCCCCCAGCAGCCTGCCTCGCCGGCGACTTGCCGTCCCCGAACGGCATGACTCTAGGAGGAGACGCTGGACTAATAGGAGGCCAGGAGCCGCTCGCCCAACAGCGTCACCGCTGCCCGGGCGTGCTGCCGTGCCTACCTTCCCTGTCCGTTCAGGGCTCAGGCGTGCAGCACCCACCAAGCCAACCCGATTTATCCTGAGATACGTCCTCAACACTCAGCAGCCACTCCTCATCACCCATTTTCTAATTGATTCATTACTCATTAGGCAGGACTGTCATTAGGGTTTGTTGTGTGCTCAGTGCTACCTACACTTAATGGTTCAGATGTATTTTGGTAATCTTTAGTACCTCTAAAGTTCACAGGGTTTTCAAAATTCCGGCCCTCGGAACAGAAACTAGTCATTTTGGATTGTTGGTCTTTGTGACATTGACCCAAATTACTACTGCAAGCCAGGTTTGTTGACAATTTTACTTGTATTTCTTACTCATTCGATATAATATCCAATTATTCACGTCGATTAGTTGCAAACAATAAGTTCTAGACAAACTTCTTCATTCAGATTTTGGACGGTCTCTTACTGCAGTTACAATTCTGCATACTTGTCCTAATAAACTCACAAGTAAATGATTGATTCAATACATCTATGCTTGCCTTGTCATATTTGTTGTCAATATTCTTTTAGGGTGGACCACCCTGTTTCTAAATACTGGAACCGTAGACCTGAGTGAATAGTATTTCTCTATGTGACCTCTTCCATCATGTGTGGGTAACGAACACTGCATTGTATAGAAAGAAAGTGTCATTTCCAGCTTTTACATAGGTTTCGATCTTTTACATGGAATACAATCTGCCTACTTGCTTTGTGTCGCACTACCAACACTCCACCCTTGAAGATAAACATTACGCCACTCATAATTTCTTAGTTTATTTGTTCAAATACGAATTTCATATGATTCTAATGTTCCTACTTCGGTTTTGAAATGTGTGCCTGTCTGTTATAGAGACATAAGGGGTTTGTATTTCTGTGTGTGGTCTGGTCAGCACAGTTGGGGAGGTGAACTTCGCATATGCAGGGGGTTTATAGGGATACACTCTCCGAGTTGAATCCGCAATGCATTCCATAGATAATCTGACTACTTTTTATGTTTTCATGAATCTCAGATTCTGAACAGCATCATAATGATTATGAGCTTGCGCGCATGAAAAGAATAAAGCAGAACAATGCCATGGCTGTCAAACTTGGCATTAAGGGACTGAAATCAAGTCTGGATGCAATGCAATGCCAACGCTCTCCACCTACAAATTCATGCTCAGAATATGATCCTAAAAGTGATTCTGAGCTAGAGGGAGACCTAAGTCAATGTAGCTCCCTAGTGAAGGAGTCAGAGGAAGATGCCCTATCTTATTCACCCATCAAGGTACTTGCTCTAACTTTCCAAGGTTACATTGCTCGCACATATCTTGCAACTGATGCTTTGCATTGCTTCTACTTTGTTGAACTGCCATTAGCTTAGTTTACACATCGTGTATGTGAATACGCCCTGCCTATCCATTTTCAGTACATATTCCATCTGTCATCATACCATATTTATCCATTCAAATGTTGTTCTTGTGTATCAGACGTTCAAAAGGAAGAGGGCGATTGCTGATCGTGGAGGAGCACAAGCAAAGTATTTGGAAAAGGTAGTGGCACCTGATAAATCAAATAGCCCATTACGTGTAGTTGAAATATCACCTGACCAACAAAATACCCCAACTCTAGAAGACTCTAGCCCTACTACACTGGACATTTCTGATGCCCCAACTCAGCAAACCCCAACTGCAGCAAACAGTATGATTATGCCAGTTGACATAGCACCAGCTGTACGACTCAAAACCCCCATTCCAGCAAAGAGTACACCAAATCCAGTTGCCAACTCCCTTTTCGAACCAGAGAGAGCCCCAATTGAAGCAAATAGGACCCCTATTCCATTTCTTCCCAGTCTAGAAGACGAAGCTTATGTTGTTGTCAGGAACTTTGTGCGCATCTTTCCTTCATGGAAAGATTATACCGCAGACACAGAACAATTTCTAGTCTTCCTCCGCAACTTACGCGTAAGTAATGTACTAATGTTATTCATGGTCATTACTGCATATGTTTCTGCTGACAGAAGAGACAAGATTTCATTCTTTTAAATAGGCGAGGAGCAAACTGGATTGTGATGACGAGCAAGAGTTGGTTGCGCTTTCAAGCACTCGTTGATGAAGTATCGTTCCTACCTGAGGCAAGCGCACTTCGATGGCAAGCCTATGAACGAAATTTCTGTAAAGTCTCCGGTGCTACATTTATCCGACGGTGACTGGAATAATCTTGTTACACATTGGTCTCGGCTGCAGCGTAAGGTACTGTCTATGATATCACATCACAATTTGAACTACATTTATCCATTTGCCTTAATGTCTCACTTGTACGAAAACTGTTAGCAGAAGAACATTCGTTCTCAAGGGACCACAGAATCTCGCAACTATACTGCACAATGCATTGCTCTCATGAGTACCTCTTGCCTTGTATGACCATACTTACTTCCATAGCTGTTTGATTATGTAGCATCACTGCACATGTTAGCCTCGTAATCGCCCATTTGGTGGACATTATAAGATCTGTATGGACTCTTACACAAATTTAGAATCAACCCAATGCTTTTCAAGAGGTTTAGCTCTACAGTCCTCTTGTAAGGACTGAACGTGGTCTATAACTGTACTTACATTAACAGCTACTCCCTCCGTCCCATAATATAAGAACTTTTTGTATAGTACACCAGTGTTCAAAACACTCTTGTATAATGGGAAGAGGGATTGGTTCATTTTGTAGCATTCTGCATCTTATCTCCCTCGCCCACCATTTACTAAAAAAGATCAGATCTATATTTAATCTTACCAACAAGTAGAATACACAGACAATGCCAGTGCAGAAGTGTAGCCCATTGCTCTTGTCAGTACATTTTGTCCTGTAACGCTTGTACTTCCAGGGATTGGTAGTTGATTATGTAGCATCAATTTGCATCTTATCTTCATTATCCTCTATCCCTTCCAGTATTATCATATCTATAATTACTCTCTACAAAATGTAGGGTACAAGCAATGCTTATGAAGAAGATTATGTGCTGAAATTCTTGAGTTATCCTTCCCTTGACATGGAGAAGGGCATTATAAAGACGGTGTTAACTGTTAATGTAAGTCAGTCCTTCTAAAGCCTTTATCCTCAACTGCTGTTTAATTTGCTCATACTCCCTATCGTTTACTGCTGTTTAGTTTGTTGTTTCTACCAAAATGCATGTTCGTAAGAACCGTAAGTTCTAAGTTTTACTTGTAAAACCAAATTTCTTATTCATACCATGCACATTACTTAATACTCCCTATATGTATGCTTGGTTTTGTGGATCTGTAATCCAGTGTGTGGTGAAGCAGCCCACGTTTGCACCTTGTCATCTCCTTTTTAATCTTACTGATGTGGCTGATGATATGAACAACATGCCATGCACATTATCCAAAATAGATACAATGATTTTCTTTGCCCTTCATCTATGCTTGTTATGTTGACATGGTAATCCAGTAGTGTGGTGAAGCTCCCCGCATTATGAACAATGCCAAATTATGCTATTGATATTTTGAACTTACTCTTTATTTTCTAATTTGAAATTGGATAGAATTGACAGAACAATTATCATCTTTGTTTATACACGTGCAAAACCTGTCATCTCTCCGCTTTGTTTCAGGGTGATATGCCTGATGGCATGTACAAGTCTGCTGAACGCTATGAGACAAACCCAACATATATTGCAGCAAAGAAGGCAAAACATCTTGAAGATAGCGAGACAACCCCAAAGTCTTGTCTTGATGCAGTGTTCAAGTTACTTGAGACTAACAATCAGACAAGCTCACAGAATTCGTTGTCTGAATCAGTTCGACTTCTTCAGTCCCAAATTCTAGCAGAAAGGCATTCTGCAACTCAACTTTGACTTGAAGTCCTATCTCTAAGAAAGATTGCGGAGAACACCAATAAGAACCTCATCGCTAAACATCTACACCTGGAAGCTATGACCGACATGCTAGGCCGGTCTCACAGCCTTGCTCAGCAGCTTGCGCAGCAGTTCCCCCGCAAGGCTAACCTTTCTTGACTATCTTGGAAGTGGTCTCGGTTCAGTATTATTTTGTTACACTACAATGGTGCCCAGTTTTTGTAATGTGCTTCTTCGTTGTGCTTTATGATCACTTGTGGTGAACTTCGATGCCCAGTGGATGTAATATACCTTAAATCCTTTATTGTATAGTGTAGGTTTATTCTTAGTTACTATGCCGTAATTTCTTTATTGTGTAGAGTAGGTTTGTTCTTAATTCCTACTAGTTACTGCCATCATTCGCTATCTGAAAAAAATCAGATGTAGTCGACCGGGCCGAAACATTCGATAACGGGCCAGGTTTTCAGCGGGCCACAATTGGGCTGGCCTGCGTCTTTCCTGGGCCCGAATGATTGGGGCCTTCACACATTGCGCCAGGCCCAAACTTACACCGGCCTATATTTTAGTTGGGCCTTTTGTCGACCCAGCGCTTAGTTCAGCCCTGGTAGCGTTGGGCCATTAACAGGCTGAATATTGTACTGGCCTGTTACGGCCGAGATGAAACCACGGGCCTTTAGCAGGCCAAAATGCATGTTGGGCCTCAATTTTCACTAGTCGTCAACGGGCCTTCAGCAGGCTGAAATGTAGACCGGGCCGTTATGGGCCCAGTTAGCTCACGGGCCGTTACCAGGCCGAAACATATCTCGGGCTTAGTTGGGCCACTGATATCATGGGCCTTTAAGAGACTGAAAGCTTAGTACAGGCATCAATGGGCCGAATTACGCGACAGGCCTTTAACAGGCCCAAAGTCACGTTGGGCTTAACTGTTGCCACCTTTAGCACGGGCCGATAGTAGGCCCGATGTCCCATGGGACCATATATGGCCCATGGGCAGCACGGGCCATTCCCAGGCCGAAAGTCACACCGGGCTGAAATGGGCCCATGTCTACATCAGGCCTCTAACAGGCCGAAAGTCACTGGGCTATAGTTGGGCCCGAATATTCGTCGAACAATTAACGGGCCAGATCTGGCTTCGGGCCGCAAATGGGCCCAAATATTGGTCGAACAATTAACGGGCCAGATCTGGCTTCGGGCCGTAAACGGGCCCAAATATTCGACGAACAATTAACGGGCCAGATCTAGTTTCGGGCTGTAAATGGGCCTTTATTAAGCAGGTTGTTATTGGGCTGGCCCACTAGTACCTGATTAAGTTCTATGGGCCTTTGACTGGGACGGCCTTTTTAACCTATATGGGCCTCTGTTGGGCCCATCCACGTGTCAACGTACCATAGGCATGTCTCCTCCAATGGACGGGTGACATCTAGCCCACTAACGAGCTGACAGGTGTTCCCTTCGGCCAATCAGAATTTTACACATGGAAATTTCCCATTGGTCGGGGTTGTTAACGGGTTATCGGATCCAAAACCCGACCCGATAGCTTAACGATGTTCCGTTACGGTGGATGCCACGTGTCGGTCAACCTTGACGAAAGCACTTCTGTGACGCGCGATTTATCGTCCTGGAAGTGGACACTTCCGTGAGATAATTTGGTTAATTTCATGGAACACTTCTACGACAGTACAGGTATGCCTATCTTGATTCTGTCATAAATTTGCCATGGATGTACATGCATGACAAAAAATGCGACCTACTGTGACAAACACGTATCATCATGGAAGTGTATTTTTTTGTAGTGATGTATAGTAAAGAAACAAATTTCGAGTTTGGCACGAGTTCGTGCAGCGGTAGCACCACAAGCCCTGGCACAGGAGTTACATTTCCCTCTCAGGGCTGTCAGGACTGAGCTTCAGCGCCTTACTACACCTACCTTTGAGTCAATAACATGTGGACCCGATAGGTGACTGGTCCACATGTAATGCTCCCGAAGGCAGAGGGGCACTGGGGCCAAGAGGGGTGAGCCGCAGGTCGGGGACGTGTGGTGTCATGGGTTCGTGCGGCGTCGTGGGAATCGCGTGTGGCTGTGGTAAAAACTTGTTGCTCGCCGCATTTTAGGTGGCCCACATGTCATGCACACAAAGGCAGAGGGGCGGTGCGGCCGAGAGGGGTGAGCCACATGTCGGGGGACGTGGTGTCGTGGGTTGGAGAGGCGTCGTGGGAATCGCGAGATGAAACGTGATGGTCTCCGTAGTTCAACTTCCATGGACAAGCTGTCATGTCTACGGACACATGCTCAGCATACCGATCACTGGAAGGAGTGGTAGAGAAAACTATATATGCGGATAAATAGTTCCTTATAGTCAAGCGAACCCACGCTACTACTCTCATTACAAAAAAAGACACATCCGTGACATTTTGGGCCGAACGAAAAAAATTTCTGTGATACATATGACACTTCTATGACGATAATTGTGACAAAACCCGGTATCATCATAAATGTGGTGGGCTCCTACTTCTATGACAAAAATCATAACAGAAAATGGGCTTTTCATCTTGGGCAGGCCGGAGACGCGGGTGCATGACATTCTTTGGGCCGTCCATGACGGAAAAAACCATGGTAGAAGCGAGGGCGAGGAAAATTTCGGGGCGTTCCCGGTTACGGTGGGAGGTCGGGAACCGAGCGATACGCGTCTCTCTCGTACACGTACGCGCGTGTGTGCAAGGCGTTGGCTCTAACTGAACCCGAGCGAGGCATTGGGCTCTAACTGAACCCGAGCGGTTGCACTGTAGGCTACGCGTTACTGAACACGAGTGATCGATCGATGGCTGTTAACTGAACCTGATCGAGTGATTCCTTCGCTACTGCTGCTAACTGAAGCCGGTCGATTGGATGAACAGTGAGCGTTGCCGGGGGGGTTGGATGAACAGTGAGCGGTGGTGTTGCCTCTGGATGAATAGGTCCCCGTGGTGTGGAGGGCTGGATGAACAATAGACAATGGAGGGGTGCCCGTCGAGGGGTGGTTGAACAGTAGCCGGTGGAGTAGTGCACAGTGGAGGCTGGATGAACAGGAGCCCGTGGAGGCTGGAGGAGGTCGACGGTAGCCCATTGAGGCTGAAGAAGGTCGATGGTGGAGATGAACAGTATCCCGTGAAGTCCCGTTTTGCAGTACGCCACACCCCTCACGATGAATAGGACCCCCGTTTCGACCGTAGCGCTCAAACACAGGTCTGTTTCATCCGTTTTGCGGTACGCCACACCCCTCCCAATGAACAGGACCCCTGTTTCGACCGTAGCACTCCAACACAAGTCCATTTCCTCCGTTTTGTGGTATGCCACACCCCTCCCGATCAACAGGACCCCCCGTTTCGACCGTAGGAGGTCCGTTTCCTCCGTTTTGCGGTACGCCAGACCCCTCTCGATCAACAGGACCCCCGTTTCGAACGTGGCCGGTCGAACACAAGGCCATTTCCTCCGTTCTGCGGTACGCTGGCCTCGTTTCCATCGCCTGTTCCATCCAAGCCCTCCCGATGAACACGACGACGCATTCCGTTCTGACCCAGCCGGTTGGCTCCCCATGAGCACGACGACGACGTTGTTTCTCCGTTCCGACCCAGCCATGTACACGAGCCCTGGCCGTACATATGCGCGAGTAGGCGTTCAAGACCCTGCCCGTATGTAAGTATGTGGCCGTATTTTCTTTCTTGCACCCTGGCCGTTGTACGTACGTGTACATGCTACGTGCGCGCATCTACTACGGCACGTGCGCGCCTCTACATCGACCAGTATATATGTACGTACACGTTCGCGAGCATAATGACAACGCTACGTATGCTTCGACCAGGTGGGTCCCGACTGTCAGGCACTTTCTTGCCTGTGAAGATGTAGCTGGTGGGTCCCAGCAGTCAGGGGGGGCGAATTGTTTTGTTTTTTTTGCCCGAACGCACTCCCTTGCGTGCGAAGGTGTAGTTGGTGGGTCCCAGTAGTCAGGGGGGAAACTTTTTTTCACGAAATACGGTGGCCCGTTCGGTGGGTCCCCGCTGTCAGGTGGAGGAATAATTATTTTGCATGTCATAAGGAGGCACTTCCTTGCGGCCACCATGGACCCAGCTGTCAGCCTCTCCATGCAGAGTACTCTTCCGATGGAAGTCGGTCGTTGACCACATTGACCACGCCGTGCCGAGAGCACCACGGCGGTGGACGACGGCGAGGCCTAGGAAGGGGACGACGCGGAGCCGGGGAAGACGCAGCAGTGGATGCCCACGCGAAGAGGAGTACGAGGGTTCACTGGTTCGACTGCAGTGTGAGGCTGTCGTTGCCGCAGAATAACAGGGGGTGTGGGAGAGTAGAGGGATGGCCTGGCTAGCGGTGGGAGTAGTAGGGGGTGGTGAGGCCTCCGCGGTATCACAGCCGGCCACGGGAGGCAGGAGCATGCGGCACGACCGGCGTTGCTTTGGGCGGCTGGAGAACGAAGACCAGAGGTTGAAGAAGTACTACGGCCGTTGGATGGACATCGTACGGCCACTGGAGTATTGACTAAGTTGACAAAGCCCTCCATCCCCGTCAACTTAGTAGGCCCACAAGTCAGCCTGCGACTATACTGGGTCCCAACTAGCAGGGGGAGTATTCATTTTTTTTGCGTAATAAGGAGGCACTTCCTTGCGTGCGAAGATATAGCTGGTGGGTCCAAGCTGTCAGCGGCAGTAACTTTTTTTCACGAAATACAGAGGCCCTTTTGGTGGGTCCCAGATGTCAGGTGGAGGAATCATTATTTTGCGCGTAATAAGGAGGCATTTCCTTGCGTGCGGCCATGGACCCAGCTGTCAGCCTCTCCACATACACTCCACTTCAGATGCATGCCGGTCGTTGACCACGTTGACCAGGCCGCACTGAGAGCACCTGGGCGGTGGACTATGGCGAGGCCTAGGAAGGCAACGACACGGAGGCAGGAAGACTCGGCAGTTGTTTCCCACGCGGATGGGAGTACGACTGTACGAGGGTTTACTGGTTCGTCTGCCGTCGCCGGAGAATAACAGCAGGTGTGGGTGAGTAGAGGGATGGCTAGGCCAGCGATGGGAGTATGATGGGGCAGTGAGGCTGCGCGGCAGCACAGCTGGCCACGGGGAGGAGGGAGAAGGCAGTCCCGCCGGCACTTGTTTGAGCGGCTGGAGCAGGAAGAGCAGAGATTGAAGAAGCACGACGGCCGTTGGATGGAAATCCAATAGTCACTGCTTATGCGTCAACCTTTTTTTAGGAAAGCCTCAAATCGGTGGAAAACAGCATACAACCCATCTGCCATTATTTCTAATAATTTACAGCCCATTTGCTAATTCTTAAGGTTTTTTTAGCCCATATTCTTTTTGTTAGCATTACAGCCCATATTGTGGCCACGGTTAAAAAATTATACGATATTTTGCATATTTCGGTGCGGTTCGAACTATTTTTAATCCCGAAATTTCGAGTCACATTCAAAATGATTTTAAAAATAAATGTATATCAATATAAAATCCAACAAATTGTCCACGCATAAAAATAAATGCAATTTAAAATTTTGAAATGAAAAAAAAGATATTTGAAACTAATTGCCGGTTTGATGTGTTTTAAAAATGTACAACACATTTCTCATTACTGATAGGCCATTTTCTCGGCCAGCCAAATGAAGCTCTCCTTGTCTTGCAAGATTTGCAGCCCAACAAGCCTGACAAAGCGACTTACTTGGCAAATCACAAAAAAACTGGGCTGTGGTCGTGGACCCACCTGTCAGCCTCTCCACGTACAGTACTGTTCCGATGGAAGTCGTTCCTTGACCACGTTGACCACGCCGCGCGGAGAGCACCACGGCGGTGGACGATGGCGAGGCCTAGGAAGGGGACAACGCGGAGCCAGGGAAGACGCGGCAGTGGATACCCAAGCAGAGAGGAGTACGAGGGTTCACTGGTTCGGCTGCGGCGTGAGGCTGTTGTCGCCGCAGAATAACAGGGGGTGTGGGTCAGTAGAGGGATGCCCTGGGCCAGCGGTGGGAGTAGTAGGGGGCGGTGAGGCCTCCACGACATCACAGCCGGCCACGAGAGGCAGGAGCACGCGGCATGACCGGCGCTACTTTGGGCGGCTGGAGCAAGAAGACCAGAGGTTGAAGAAGCACTATGGCCGTTGGATGGACATCGTATGGTCACTGGAGCTAGAATCGTTCATATTGACTAAGTTGACGAAGCCCTCCGTCCTCGTCAACTTAGTAGGCCCACAAGTCAGCCACCCACTATGGTGGGTCCCTGCTAGCAGGGGGTATTCATTTTTTTTGTGTGTAATAAGGAGGCACTTCCTTGCGTGCGAAGATATAGCTGGTGGGTCCGACCTATCAGCGGGGGAACATTTTTTTCACGAAATATAGAGGCCCTTCTGGTGGGTCCCAGCTCTCAGGTGGAGGAATCATTATTTTTCGCGTAATAAGGAGGCATTTCCTTGTGTACGGCCGTGGACCCAGCTGTCAGCCTCTCCACGTACAGTCCATGGCCGATGGATGTCGTTCGTTGACCACATTGACTAGGCTGCGCCAAGAGCACCATGGCGGTGGACGACGACGAGGCCTAGGAAGGGAACGACATGGAGCCGGGGAAGACTCGACAATGGTTGCCCACGCGGTGGGGAGTACGAGGGTTTATTGGTTCGGCTGCCGTCGTCGGACAATAACAGGAGGTGTGGGTGAGTAGAGGAATGGCTTGGACAGCGATGAAGTAGGGTGGGGCAGTGCGGCCTGTGCGGCAGCACAGCCGGCCACGGGAGGCGGGAGCAGGCAGTCCCACCGGAGCTAGTTTGGGCGGCTGGAGCAAGAAGATCAGATATTGAAGAAGAAGCAAGGCCGTTGGATTAACATCCAATGGTCATTGCTGCTGGAATCGTTTGTGGACTAAGTTGACAAAGCCAAAGTACACGTCAACCTAGTAGATCCACAAGTCAGCCTCCAAATCTGTCCCAAACAGCATACAACCCGAAATTTCTAGCCAGATTCAAATTAATTTTAAATCTAAATATACCTTAATTTAAATTCAATGAAATTTTACCAGCACAATAATAATGAAATTTAAAATATCAAAATTCAAAAGAAAACAGTATTTTAGAACTAATAGTCTGTTTGCTGTATTTTTTCATTTTACAACCCATTTATTATTACTTATAGCCCATTTCTTATTACATAAAGCCTATTTCTTATTACTTATAGCCCATTTTCTGGGCAAAATGCATCCCTCCTCGTCTTGAAAGATTTCCGACAAAGCAGGGCGTTGAAAAGCAAGTAGGCCTATGTTGGTTATTCTGCAAAAAACAAAATAGCTGGCTAGCCATTTTTCAGAAAGGAAAAAAACAAACTGGGCTGGTCATGTGCTAAACATATGAAATAAAAGCCTGGGCTAGATGGGCCATGGGTCCCACACAACCCAGTTGATACCCTTCTCCGTCCGTAAAAACAAAATTACTGCGCGCGCTGCTGGGTCCCTACTGTCATACTCACCATGTACAGTCATCTCCTTATTCCTCTCGGTTGTTGACCATGACAACACCGTAGGGCGGCGCTGCGGTGAGCAAACCAAGGTGGAGGACGATGGTGAGGCCTCGGACGGGAATGAACAGGTGCCGGGGAAGATCACAGCCAGTCGTGGGAGGCGGGAGCAGGTGGTCCCGCCGACGCTGGTTTGGCTTTGGCGGCTCGAGGAAGAAGAGGCTTAAGAAACGCGACAGACGTTGAATGTCAATCCAACAGTCAAGGTTGGCACAATCGTTTGTTGAATAAGCGGACACCAAGTAGCATACTTTTTTATATATAGGAAGAAAATTGCGAGGAAAATGCGTTCGTCTGCCGTCCTCCTCATAGGGAACGTTCGCCACATAAGTGACTAGCAACCTTGGTTTTCAATCGAGAGGTCTTGGGTTCGAGTCCCAGGAACTCTATATTTTGTCCTTCTTCCTTCCTCGCAAAAAAGGGAAAGAAAATCAAAGTTTTGGGAAGGCGTACAGAACAAGCTAGTGTACCAGTAAAGAGACGTTGCCGAGTTTTAGAAAAAAGAGAGACGCGCTCCTGTAGCTAGTTCGAATCCAAACCTAGACTATGACTATATATGGTGCTATGCTACTCTGCAAGTAATGAAACTGACATATCCAACTTTTGCTTCTCCTCTTCTCTACTTACTCTGCCTAGCATCAGAAGCTCTGGCCGCAGCAACCATGTCCGCTGGCTGCTCGTCCACCTGCTCTTCCAATTTGATTCATGCAGAAAAGGGAAGATTCATGTGATTTGTATTTCTGGGAAGTTGCTGATGTGGGGGAATACAACTACGCTGATTATTTGGTTAGCCGAGGAATCCCAATACCAGCAGGTTGGGGTCTTGGACAAGTAACTGAAGGAACGGCGGAAGAGGAAGATGCAGAGCAGAAGGTTAAAGATGCAGTTCCTCTGATCATGGCCAAGCAACAGCTGTTGAACGGCCTTGACAGCAATGAGGAGATGAAAGAGCTTGTGAAGATAATGGGCAAAATCAATGTGCTCTATAGGATGATTGTCTCTTTATTTGCAGTGTATGTAGCACTCGTGATGTATTCAGTGGCTACGACATGAGCACTTTGCTGAAACTAGTAATGAATGAAACCTGTGTAGCAGGCTAGGCGTAGTGTTGTGAACATCTAATGATTTCTATTAACAGAAATCAGGGGATATCCCCTTTTGCTCATAAATAAATAAATAGCAGAGGCCCTATCGGGTCAGCTTTGTTCTCATTCGAAGACGTCGAGAAAATTGCAGTTCAACAGCAAACTATGTCATCAAATTCAAGTTTCACAGCCAAATATGAGTACAACTAAACAACAATGTCATCATGTTTTAGTTGTCATACAATCACCAAACACAAATCAGCATACATAACAAGTGATGTTCTCACAGCAAAATACTAAACAACATGTTCATCAGGTTTCAGTTGTCATAGCAAACACAATTTCACATAGTAGATAAAAAACGTCTTCTGACAGGAAAATACGACAAAAGCAATGTAATCATCATCCGCAGTAGCAGCATCAACATCTTTGCCATGTGTATCAGTCTGAATCGTAATTCCCCACGGTGTCATCTTCTTCTTCGTCCTCAACATCCTCGAACGTTGGCTTCTTCTTGATCAACTCTTGTATGTCCACAGCACGGCAGGCAATCTTTTCGCCGGCATCATTGACGTGATTGTTCTCAAAGGTATTAGGAACATCTGTGTTATCTTGTACATCAGGAGCAGTGTAAGCATCATCTTGTTGTCCAACTTCATTAAACGAATTCCTCTGCTCAAACCTTTGCAATACTCTCCAGTCATCGCTACGTGCAAATGTGTCTTCCAAGAAAAATATCTGTGTTGCTTGATTTGCCAAAATAAAAGGCTCGTTGGTCTGGTATGCCGCCTTGACATTGATGGATTTGAAATAATCATCAGCTCTGGGTTTTGCGATCCTAGAAAACAGGTTATAACAACGACAACACAACAGAACCACACACCGATGATCCTCGAAACTGGAGATATACTGCAACTGAATAATGTCTGTTTTGTTAGCATACATTTCAGTTGTTTCTTTGTCATACGTATTTGTGCTCATGATGGCACTGTTTTGTGTCTTCCTGCCTTCGTCTCGTGCAAGGGTGTTGTAGCGCACATCTCCAACAACGCAAGATTCATAATGTCTTACCCAAGTATCAGGACCCATTGCTAGTGAGTAAAGGGCATCATCAACTTCCTGCCCATCCTCCCACATCTTCTTAACCTATGGTTAGAAAATAGAGAAGCTGATCATCTTATATACTCAATATATTAAAAAAACTGACAGTGCACTTCAAAAGCTTACATGATTCTTGAACCATTTCGCAAATCCTGCCATAACCAGTTTGTCAATGTTTTTTGGATTTTGCGACAGTAACTCCTCTTTGTAGATGCTGCACAACATAGTGATCGCGTCAAACATCTAAATATATAAGAATGTGCTGCAATTTAGTAGATTACGATGTATAAGCTGCAGTATTGCACTTACTTGATATAAGGTAGTATCTCAGGACAGTTATTCAACACATACCAAACCATTTTGTCCAAATCTTTAGGTTTGTCCTCTTGTCGACTCTTGCCTGTAACTCGAACAGAATAATCGAAAACATTGAGCCCGGGATTGTCTTCACCCACCTCTTTGCTAAGTTGATCAGCTGTTTCAATGTATTTTGAGCAGAATGTCAATGCTTCTGTAGCAATGTAGGCCTCTGCAATGGAACCCTCGGGTCTAGCTCTGTTCCTAACATAGCCCTTGAAAGGGCCTAGCCACCTTTCAATAGGGTACATCCAGCCATACTGTAATGGACCTCTAAGTAGTGCCTCATCAGGTAGATAAACAGCCAAATGTACCATCACATCAAAGAAGGCTGGAGGATATATCTTCTCAAGGTCGCATAGGATAGTTGGTATCTTGTCTCTAAGACGCTCCAAAGCATCTATCCTGATATTTCTACTGCAGATTTCCCTGAAGAATTGTCCCAACTCTGCAACTTCTCTGTATAAGTCGGGGCGGCCCAATCCTCTAAGGATAACAGGTAAAACCCTTTGAAGTAGGACATGGCAGTCATGAGTTTTCAACCCTTGTACCTTGTTTCCATCTGCACTGACTCTCCTTTCAGGGTTGGAAGCAAATCCATGTGGGAATCTCACACATGACAGGACCTCGCCGAATTCTTTTCTTTTTACCTTGTCCAAGATGTACATAGCTGGTGCCATATCCCGTGGTTTACCTTCATCTTGCACCTGCAAATCCTTTCTGATACCCAGGTGTGTCAAATCAATCCTAGATTTTAAGGTATCTTTCGTCTTGCCTTCAATATTAACAAGTGTGCCGATAATGCTGTCACATATATTTTTCTCGATGTGCATCACATCAAGATTATGCCGCAGATCCAAATCTTTCCAATACTCCAAGTCCCACAAAGTAGACATGCGGGTAAACAATAATCTCTCTTCTGCCCTGCCACGCTTCCTTTTCCCGCTGCCATTACCAGGATAGTTTCCTGGTGTAATATGCCTGACCTTCTCTAATTCCACTTGCAACTCATCGGCGGTGAGCCTCTTTGGTGCATCATGGTTTTCATGCTTTGCATTGAACACATGTCTTCGATATTTTCTAGGATGCGGCTTGTCCTTGGCAAGGAAACAACAGTGTCCAATGTAACAGATCTTGCTAAGTATTGCGTATGACAGTGGATTCCTGTCACAGCAAACACATGCATTGTAACCATGTGTCGTTCGCCCGGACATAGTGCCCAAAGCCGGATAATCATGGATGCACCAAATTATAACATCACGTAGAAAGAAATCAGCTGGTGGGCTGCTATATAGGTCTCGAGTGAGAACACCCTTCCATAGCTGTTGAAGTTCCTCCACAAGAGGCTCCATGAACAAATCAAAATCCTTTCCAGGACTTTTTGGACCTGGGATGAGCAAGGCCATCATGTAGTTTGATTCTTTGGTGCAGACATTTGGAGGCATGTTGTAAGGGATAACAAGCACTGGCGACATGCTATATGTGGCGCTCTGGTGGCCAAATGGGTTAAATCCATCTGAAGCTAAGCCAAGTCTAATGTTTCTCAGGTCAGCAACAAATTCTTTGTGTTTATCATTAAAGCTTTTCCACTCACTACCATGAGATGGATGGCTCATTACATTCTGATCTCTGTACTCCTGGTTCCTAGAGTGCCACAGTAAATCCTCTCTTGTTTTAGCATCATGAAACAACCTCTGCAATCTTGGTGTAATTGGAAAATGTCTCAGAACATTATGAGGAATCCTCTTCACAGCATCGCCATCTTTCCATCTTGATGATTTGCATTTCGGGCATTCACTTAAGTTGGCATAATCCTTCCGGAACAAAACAAAATTATTCTTACAAACATGGATCATATCATATCCAATTCCAACTGCACAAAGGAAATTCTTCATTTTACTGTAGGTGTGTGGTAGCTCAGACGCATCTGGGAAAGATTTGCGGAAAGCAGCCAACATCGCATCAAATGATTTGTTGGTCATCCGCTCAGATGTCTTCACCTAAAGAAAGGTGACCATAGCTGAGAATGCTGATAGCTTATTTCCTGGGGTGACAGCAACGTTGCGTTGTTCCAACATGCGGGCCCACCGTTTTTCTTCTGCAGGTGAAAGGTCACGGAATGCACGAGCATTTCGTAGCATTGTTTCAATGTTGGTCAAACTCACTGGCTCCGCCACCACCACCTCCTCCTCATCTTCCACCTGAGCATCAGGCAGATCAAGATGGTGATCTGCTGCTTCCACGTAGTCAATAACATTGACGTTCATAGCTTCACCATGATGAACCGACCTAGTATATGTGACCGACATCCCATACAAGTGTAGATGATTTTGCACAGTTGACTGGGGCCTTGTAACTGAATTCATACAACTACTACACGGGCAGAGCACATCTGATTTCGGACCATCGTACTCAGCTCTGATAAAGTTCATGAAGTTTTCAACCCCCTCGACATAAGCAACGGAGAATCTTCGAGCAGAAATTATCCAAGTACTGTCCATCTGTTAGACATACAAATTAGTTCTTCTACTAGATATTACAGGAAAAACATATATGTTTTTTTATGAAGTCCAAAAAATACCTAGGTCGACGTCTAAAGCTATGGCAAGATATTTGGACGAGCAGATCTAAGTAACGAAATATATGTAAAGCTAGTTCAACAAACATATTTGAGTGCTAAATTATGGCAAGCTGTTTCAGCAGTCAATGAGGCTGAGCACACAGCCATCACCTATCGAAGGCCATCGCAGCAACAAAGATTGAGTATAAAATGGTGTAGAGCTATTTCACCTAACAGATTGGCTACTAGACCATGGCAATCTACGTCACAATAAATATATGGCAGGATATTTAAGCAACTAATCGGCCTTGGCATGCCATCTCAACTAAGCAGATTGAGTGCAGAACAGGGCAAGGAACCTTCTTAAGCAGAGCTTAATTACAGTAAACTACTTCGGTAAACTGTGAGATTAACAGTGTCTATCAGCTAACATTCAGCGCTACACCGACATGAACGGGGCCTCAGTCTAGAATGCGCGTACCGTGGGAGAAGCTGACCGCCATGCGTATCCACACGAACGCCGCCAGCGGTGGCGGCGCTGACCGCCGTGCGCGTCCACAAGAACGTAGCCAGAGGTGGCGACGCGACTAGAGGACGGCAGTCTACGAGAGCGTACTGTGGGAGCGAGAGGATCGTTTTGTATCCCCTCGACGAACCGCGGCGCAGACGTATCTGCGCGGCGGGGAGGGAGGCTTTGGCGGAGCGAATGGAGTGGAGGGGGACGGAGGGGAGGGGGGTTTAGGGCATATTATTGGCTAGTTGGCCGAAGGGCAGTTAAATCAGATTTGGGGGAATTTTTGTGTGTGTGTGTGTGGGAGGGGGGGATGTCGTGGAATTAACACGTCAGATGTCCTCATGAAAGGACTTAGTCATGGAGCCATCGCGATGGGTTAGCTTGAAGGGGTTAAACCGGACAAGGGACACGGGAGTTTTTATACTAGTTCGGCCCCTTCGATGAAGGTAAAAGCCTACATCTAGTTGTGATGGAATTGATTGGGTTTAGATGACCCGGGAGCAAATACGCTTTGCCTGGGTCTCGAGTTGTTGTTTCTTGTTCCTGAACCGCCGCCGGGTCGTCCCTTTATATACATAGGTTGACGCCCGGCCGGTCTACAGAGTCCCGAGACCGACTCATACAAGTGTCCGGCTCGGTCTCTCCTTTCCTAACTTACAATACAAGTTACATAACCATGGCGGTTTACCACTATGGGCCCTAATCCGCCTTTGGGCTCCGGGCCTCTAAGCTTCATTAGTAAAGCGCTATCTTCTGGATCTTCGTGGGCTTCAATATAGTTGAAGATGAACCGGCCCCTCCTGGGCGGTTTACCCTTAGTAGTTATATCCCCAACATTAGGCCCCAGGTTGATTTGAACCAGTTCATGCCAATCTTCAATACTTAGAAAAAAACATGTGAACATCCTCTTACATTTCTCGTAAACCGCCACGATGTCTTCTCTTGTAAACTTTTGTTAAACCGCCGTGACGTCATCCTCTGGATACAACAATTGATTGTCATGACGTCATCTCTGTATAAAAACATAAAAAATATTCCTTTAGTTAATTGCTCCCGGAGATCGAGGCGACAGCTACGCCCTCTTTCGCCGCTTTAGGCTCCTCGATCCCCGGGCTTGCCTTATCCATTTGCCTTATAAATAGGCTCGGGGGTCCTTTCTTTCTTCCCCTTCCATGCCTCTTCTTCCTCCTCGCGACGCTCAAGCTCCGAAGCTCCACTGCCGCCCTCAACCTTTGAGGACTCCATCAACAAAGGCCGCTGCATCAACCTGATCATACCAGAAACCTGCGGCTCTTCTCCGCTATCTCTACGTATCTGGTAAGCTTCCTCCTCTCAACCCTAGATCTATATTTAGGGTTTCTACATTCATCCGTGTTCATAAGTGTTCATCTTTGCTTGCTGCCTTTCAGCTTACTGTTGAAACTAGATGAACTTGTCATCCTCCTCTTGCGGCCAAAGTTGTAACTTTAGTTTGCCTCACCGTAGTATCTCCTCCTGCCTTGATAGTTCCCTTCTGGACTTATGGTGTTTTGTCGTCGCCATTTTAGGGCTCAGAATAATTTTCTTACTGAACCACGGTAGATCCAAATTTATACTGTCATTTTGTGAAACCTGTTTCTGTCAACACTTAGTGGATTTTCATCTCTGGCTCTTCCACCTAAGGGCGGTTTAAATCTTTAGTAGTTGATAATCCGCCATATATCATTAGCCCTCACTTAAACCACCATCTTGATTTGAATAGCCATTTCCGGTTTATCTCACATATATGTTTGATCAAATTCCCTGGTTTAACAGCAATTAGTACACCTGAACCGTCAATCGTAAACCGGCCTTCGTTTTACCTTTACAGTTTGCTGTCCAAGATGACCAAACAATTCTCCGCTTGCAACTGGGTTCCGTCCCAGATCACGGAAACGCAAATCAATGGATATGTTACCACTGGCGCTTTAGCCTCAAAAAGGGTCCTTCATTGGCGAGTCCCTGGCCCTGAGTGCCCTCCTGAGCCTCAAGATGGAGAGGTGATTATATTTATGCAACACTTAGACCGGGGATTCAGCCCTCCCGGATCAAAAAAATTCCGGGATGTCCTTGCGAGCTTTCAACTCCATCCACAGGATATTGGACCAAACTCCGTGTCCAATATATGCAATTTTCAAGTGTTCTGTGAAGTTTACCTTCAAGAAGAACCATCTGTGGAGCTTTTTCGGGATTGTTTCCATTTAAACCACCGCACTGAGTTCTCTGATGGTCCCAACATGGAACTTGGTGGGGTATCAATCCAGAAGAGAAAAGAAGTTGATTTCCCTCATGCAAAACACCACAGTCATCCCAAAGATTGGAACCAAACATGGTGTTATTGTCAGAATACTGCCCCTGCTGGAGAAAATCTGTTGCCGGGTTACCATGCTCACCGACTCAGCAATGGCCATCCATTGCCTTTGCGGCTTACTGCCAGACAACGTCAAGCCTATGCCCCTCAACTTGCTAAACTCCAGGCTCTCCTTGCGAATGGTTTGACTGGCATTGATCTCGTCCGTTGCTGGGTTTCTTGGGGTATCCTGCCTTTAAGCTGCCGCCCTGGTTTAATGCATGAATATACTGGCAATGTCAAGGATCCTCAACGACATCATGAAATGGTAATGACGGACGATGAAGTTACTGAATCTGTGAAGAAGATGCTCGACGAATCGATCGTCGCATGCAGCCAAACCGGGCTGCCACCTTTTTACGCCTCCAACAAACCGCCAGTGGTAAAAAGTTTAACTTTATGCTTATTGATCCGCCTCTGAGTTAATAATATGCTGATACTCCTTTATTTAATTTCACAGGCCAACAACTCCTTCTGGAAGAGAAAAACTCAAGACAAACCGGCTAGGGCTCCCCGTGTGAAGACCAAAGCCACAAAGAGAGCAGCCAAGAAGAAATCCGCCGAGTCTTCTGATCCGCCAAAAGACATTGACGAATCGGATCAAGAGGTAGAACTTGACTCGCTTGGTTCCTTTTTCAGGCACCTTATTGACAATGACTATTCCCAGGATGATGCGGAGGCCAGCCGTGCGGACCATGTGGAGGTAATATCTCTTTCTTCCGACTCAGATCTTGTGCCGTTTCAAAAATTTCGCCATGCAGTACGGAAAGTAAAATACTCTCACCCTCTTGCTTATTTGGATCCGCAATTTTCTTTGAAGACACAGCAAGCTGAATGTCGTCGCACAACCCGGCATAGTGGCCAACAAGTCACCTCTTCCGGTTTACCGGATACACCAACCCGGAAGCGTCGTCAAGAGGTTTCTTGTTCTCCCGAAAAATTTATCCTTTGAAGGGTTGCTTCTAATACCCACTTAATTTGTCTGATCCGAATTACCAGGCGTCTTCTAATTCTTCATCTGGCGGTTCATCAACTACTCAAATGCCTCCCCTCAAGATTGTCCCTGGGTAAGTATACCGTTTGAACTTTGTTCTTCGTGCGTCGGTTCACCAACTGATCTTTTGTTTTAATATTTCAGCGCTAAAGCCCGGCTGACCAAGAAAGCAAGAATCAATATTCCTACTGAAGAGGTTGAACCGGAGAGAACCTTCGAAGGTGCTAATAGAGAGGCTGACATCGCCATTGATGACCCTACCCCACAGGGTCAAAATACTGATGCTGATCCGCCGGAAGTTAACCCGGCAAGTCCACATGCTAATCCTCCAAGCCCGACCAGGAATGAGGACCTTCCAAGCCCGACCAGAAATAATATTCCTCCAAGCCCAATCAGGGATACTGCTAATCCGCCAAGCCGAGCCAGGGTGAGTGTCAATCCGCCAAATCCATCAAAAGGTGATGATGACGATGTTGTTATTACTGGTCCGAGTCACACTAGTCCTGGTAATCCGGTTGTCTTGTCAAAACATACTGCCAAGGAGGAATTCGCTGCTATGGGCAAGGGGAAAGGGAAGACGGATTTATCCAACTTCATTAACCTTAGCGCCGAGGAGCTTCATTCCAGATTTTTAAACCGTCTTTACACAAGCCATGACCTTGAAGCTGGTTTGGTGAAGTTGATGAAGGAACGTTATGAGGTAATCTTCAGAACCGCTTTGAAATTTGCCTTGTTCCATATATCTCTTCCGTTGTAGCCTCCAAGGGTCGGTTTATCTCTTGAAGATAAACCGGGACTTTCATAGAAAGAACACTTGAACTGAGTAGCCTCCAAGGGCCAGTTTGTCTCTTGAAGTTAAACCAGGACTATTTGCCCTTATTAATCGCCTTCACTTTAATCTGATCAATTGTACATTAGCCCCCAAGTGCCAAGCTTAATACCTGGATTGAGCCTTGGGACTTGAAAATACTTATTCAAAGAAGCAATCCACATTAGCCCCCAAGTGCCAAGTGTATAACTTTGTTATGTGCTTGGGACTTTAACAACTTTAGCATCTGATTTTTGCAGACTGATAGAAATATCAAAGAATCTCAAATCACCGATCTTCAAGAAAACATCAAGTCTCAGCAGGAAGAAACTTCTAAAGCCAAAGAGGAGCTTAAGGGAGCTTTGACATCCATGGAACAATTGAAAGATGGCTTCAAAAATGAATGCACCAACTGGGAATCTGAGAAGGCTGCATTGTTGAAGCGGGCTGAAGAGGCCGAAGCAGCTCTTAAATCGGTGGCGGAAGAGCTGTCAAGGCTAAAACATCAAGTGAATGCCATGACTTCTACAATCTTTTGTAAGTACTTTATCATAGCCGGTTCAGAAAATATCGTGAACTCTGCTGGTTTAACATTAGATTCTGAAACTGTTGCAGGTAATCGCATTGCTCATCTGGCGCAGATATGCGGATAAAATTGAAGGCAGCATACACCTTGATTGAGCAACTATATACTGGTGCACAACGAGTCATCTGTGCAGCTTCATATAACAAACCGGCACCAACTTTGATCAAGGATACTTTGACCAAGCTCTCAATGACTCCAGCTCAAATAGAAGAGTTGAAATGGTCTGCTGCCAGGGCTGGCGCATTATTAGCACTAACTCGTGCCAAATCATGGATAGCTGATTTGGATCTAGCTGATATTGTTAAGGGCTATCCGGATGAACAGGAAGAAGGATCAGCATTTTATAATGAAGCCCTCAAGACCCTGACCAAGGAGTTGCGTCCAATAGCAAGTCAATTGGCTGAAGAGGTGAACTTGACGTCTCATCGGTCATTCTATGATGCCAACAATAATCGAGTTGACATAGCCGTGACAGAAGTGCAGAATCTTATTCCGCCCATTCGTAAGCATACTTACGCTCCTGGCATTGAACCGTCGAATCTCATAGATGAAGAAGCTTTCTTTCAAGCGCTAACCCGGATTGACTGGACCACTCTTGACTTCCAGCCATTGGGTGGAGATGAAGAGGTTGAACCGGCGCCTGAGGATCCATCAACTTCACGTCGTCCTGACAATGAATCTTAATCCGGCAATCGGGTTATTATTACAAACTTTGCTCTACGTAAGAATAATCATCATTTTGGGCCTCAAAGTGCCTTGTAATAGGCTAGTTAAAATACTTTGGTTGATTCCAATCGTGCACTGAGACATGACTTGATTTGATCCGCCATGATAATTGTAGTGCTGTCTGATATATCTTTATAATATTATGCTATCCTTTTATCTGCATAACAAAAAATCTGTCCGGGCGGTTTACCGCCGGACGGGTCATAATACCCAAAAGAAAAACCTGTTAAATCACCAAGCTTTATATAAAAAATAAAGCATACCTGTGATATAGGCTTGTTAATATACCAATCTGACTGTAGCAACGGTCAAAACCCAATACTGTGAGCGTTTGATATTACTCATCATGTCGTGCTGGTGTATAATAAGTCATGCCGGGTTGCGATGAACACCAGATGAGCATATTGGCGGCCTGTAGTCAAAACCAGACCGGGTTATGAAACACCGATTTTATGAAGATGGTCTGACAACTTGTAGTTGAGAGCCAAGCCGGGTTAACAAACACCGGGTTATTATGATGACTTGAAAAGCCACACCGGGTCAATGGACACCGGTTCAAGATAGATTCATCAAAAGGTGAAAACTTGGCAAAAAAAGCAAACAAGAAACCATGTAGTCAAGGCTTTTCAAGGGCTGCCAGGCCAAATTCGAGGCTTTTCATGGGCTGCCAGGCCACTGAGTTAAACCATTTTGCAAAGCCTTTTAAGATGGGTCTCCAACTAACCAATCGTCGTTTTAACTTTGACAAGTTCAGGGTCTGTATAAGATTGACTTGTCAAACATTCGGCGGGTCGTGCCAGGATTACCTGGATAGGAGTGGCTTACTTGATGAAGGCAGGTTAACCCGGGGTTTTAGGTGAATACACCAGGCTTCCAAGCCGTGGGTCGATACCCAATTACAAGGGTCCTTTCAAACTCTTTGTTGCTTTGCACAAAGAGCTCCCAAGTAACTTTGTGAGCTGTGCTCAATGGGTGCCTATGTTTGAGCAGTGCATAGCATCCAGACTCTCTTTGGCCCCTTGGGTGTGAAGCTCCCCGGCTGTTTTGTGGCATGATAGCCGGTTTAACATGTAGTACTTCGCTTTGTCAGCTGAAGCCCCCAAGTAAACAAAGAGATTTGAAGAAAACGACAGAGACCCTGCTTATAGCAAGGATGCTGGTTTATTATATTGATCATAATATATACATTGTTGAAATATGTACATAAGAAAAGCCTATGGCTCAAGTGTAGTAAGGCCGAAGGAGAGCTATGTTTCATGGCCGTCGGGTCTCCTCCTCAGAACTGCGTGAGTCTTCTTGAACGTCAGTGAGGTAGTATGATCCGTTGTGCAGATTTTTGCTGACCACAAAGGGTCCTTCCCAAGGTGGGGATAACTTGTGCATATCGGTCTGATCCTGGATGAGCCGGAGCACTACGTCGCCTTATTGAAAGGTTCTTGTCTTAACCAGGCGGCCGTGATAACGCCGCGGGTCTTGTTGATAAACCGCCGATCGAGCCAACGCCATGTCCTGTTTCTCATCTAACAGGTCCAGCGCCTCTTGGGGTGCTTGCTCATTGTCCGCTTCAACATAATTGGCAACCCGGGGCGAGTCATGACGAATATCACTTGGGAGGACGGCCTCAGCCCCGTAAACCATGAAGAAAGGTGTATAACCCGTAGATCGGTTTGGGGTGGTGTTTATACTCCATAACACAGATGGTAATTCTTCCACCCAACAACCCAGCGTCCGCTTCAAAGGAACCATAAGCCGGGGCTTGATACCCTTCATGATCTCTTGATTCGCCCTCTCAGCTTGACCATTGGACTGGGGATGAGCCACGGACGCCTGATGTGCTCTCGTTGACAAAACTCCTCCATCTCGCCTTTAGAAAGGTTTGTGCCATTATCTGTGATGATGTTGTGTGGAAAGCCAAAACGGAAAATGATCTTTTTGAGAAATTGAACCGCCGTGGCTGCATCACACTTGCTGACGGGCTCCGCTTCAACCCATTTAGTGAACTTGTCAACTGCCACCAATAGGTGGGTCTTCTTATCCTTGGAGCGCTTAAAAGGTCCCACCATATCAAGTCCCCAAGTGGAAAACGGCCAAGTGATAGGAATCATCCGTAGCTCTTGAGCCGGAACATGATCTCGACGTGAAAACTTCTGACAAGCGTCACACCGCTTTACCAGATCCTCCTCATCAGCATGAGCTGTCAACCAATAAAACCCATGACGAAAAGCTTTAGCCACCAGGGATTTTGAACCGGCATGGTGACCACAATCCCCTTCATGGATTTCACGTAGAATCTCTTGTCCTTCTTCAGGAGAAACACAATGTTGGAATACGCCTGAGACACTGCAATGGTATAACTCGCCATTTTGGTCGTGGGTTTGAGCCCCACGGTGGGCGCCAACTATCATGGACTTAACACGTCAGATGTCCTCATGAAAGGACTTAGTCGTGGAGCCATCACGACGGGTTAGCTTGAAGGGGTTAAACTGGACAAGGGACACGGGAGTTTTTATACTAGTTCGGCCCCTTCGATGAAGGTAAAAGCCTACGTCTAGTTGTGATGGAATTGATTGGGTTTCAATGACCAGGGAGCAAATACGCTTTGCCTGGGTCTCGAGTTGTTGTTTCTTGTCCCTGAACCACCACCGGGTCGTCCCTTTATATACATAGGTTGACGCCCGGCCGGTCTACAGAGTCCCGTGGCCAACTCAGACAAGTGTCCAGCTCGGTCTCTCCTTTCCTAACTTACAATACGAGTTACATAACCATGGCAGTTTACCACTATGGGCCCTAATCCGCCTTTGGGCTCTGGGCCTCTAAGCTTCATTAGTAAAGCGCCATCTTCTGGATCTTCGTGGGCTTCAATATAGTTGAAGATGAACCGTCCCCTCCTGGGCGGTTTACCCTTAGTAGTTATATCCCCAATAGGGGGAGGATTTTCGCGCGATGGGCGGGGGGAGTTTGGCGCATGGTCGGTTTCTCCAAGTGCAGTCCCACATGTCAGTGAAGAGACAAGCCTAAGCGCATTCCGTTAGCGTGAGCCGTGTGCAGGACCGAACGTGTGTGGGGTGCAATGCGACCGCGATAGCAGTGCTGTGAGTGTACCGCCTTTTTTCCTTTTAAACTAGGTGCTTCGCCCCCTCAAAAATAAAGTTGTTGCTTCGCGCGATCCATCGATACTACTACTAGTAATCCGGTAATCCCGACTAAAACGGCGCAGCCGGGTCTTTTCCCACGGGATATGCTGGGAGGTTGGCTTAGTTGAGTTTTTTAGGATGAGTAATGCTACACTACATAATCCCAGTTACGTAATTAAGGTAATGTGAAACGTGTGAGCTATTGATTGTAGATTGGGGGGAGGGAGGGGCCCACCACAATGAAAATCAGGGGAGGAGAGAGAGAGGCAATTTACGTTAACCCTTTCATAGGTTCCCGTAGATGTAGAAAGATGTGAAATGCGTGAATGTGTAGTGGACGTACTATTGGAGTACAACAACAACAACAACAACAAAGCCTTTAGTCCCAAACAAGTTGGGGTAGGCTAGAGGTGAAACCCATAAGATCTCGCAACCAACTCATGGCTCTGGCACATGGATAGCAAGCTTCCACGCACCCCTGTCCATAGCTAGCTCTTTGTCACTACTCCAATCCTTCAGGTCTCTCTTAACGGACTCCTCCCATGTCAAAATCGGTCGACCCCGCCCTCTCTTGACATTCTCCGCACGCGTTAGCCGTCCGCTATGCACTGGAGCATCTGGAGGCCTGCGCTGAATATGCCCAAACCATCTCAAACGATATTGGACAAGCTTCTCCTCAATTGGTGCTACCCCAACTCTATCTCGTATATCATCATTCCGGACTCGATCCTTCCTCGTGTGGCCACACATCCATCTCAACATACGCATCTCCGCCACACCTAACTGTTGAACATGTCGCCTTTTAGTCGGCCAACACTCCGTGCCATACAACATTGCGGGTCGAACCGCCGTCCTGTAGAACTTGCCTTTTAGCTTTTGTGGCACTCTCTTGTCACAGAGAATGCCAGAAGATTGACGCCACTTCATCCATCCGGCTTTGATTCGATGGTTCACATCTTCATCAATACCCCCATCCTCCTGCAACATTGACCCCAAATACCGAAAGGTGTCCTTCCGAGGTACCACCTGGCCATCAAGGCTAACCTCCTCCTCCTCACAGCTAGTAGTACTGAAACCGCACATCATGTACTCGGTTTTAGTTCTACTAAGCCTAAACCCTTTCGATTCCAAGGTTTGTCTCCATAACTCTAACTTCCTATTTACCCCCGTCCGACTATCGTCAACTAGCACCACATCATCCGCAAAGAGCATACACCATGGGATATCTCCTTGTATACCCCTTGTGACCTCATCCATCACCAATGCAAAAAGATAAGGGCTCAAAGCTGACCCCTGATGCAGTCCTATCTTAATCGGGAAGTCATCGGTGTCGACATCACTTGTATTGGAGTGCCTAAGATAATTTGTGTATGTATAGACCCAATGTGTTTATTTTACTTCGCATGTTAGATTTGTCTCGGTTCAATAAAAAGCAGAGTTGGTGATGATGGTGTGCCTATCATCCTGCAATATAGGCCATCCGATCTATATCTAACGGATAGGAAGGAAACTATGACAATTTACCCGCACTCCCCTCCACATTTGCAGATAAGGCTTTCCCTCGTTCTTCGTTTTCTCCTACAAGATCTTGATATTTCGTGCAATGCACAGGCATCTTGCTAGTACTCCTACAATATGTATATTATTGTGAAAGTTCATATACACCGGCCGAGATTAATGCAACATGGCAGATTTTCATTACATTTTGAACTTTTATAGGACAGAAAAATAAAAGAAACCCGACCCTAAACCTATTCTACGGCGGCGACCGACGTCCTCCATCTATGATATCTATGTACGGGGGCGGGGTTCAAGACCCGTGAAGTGAAGGTGCGGTCTCCGGAAAGGAAGAGTAGAACACGGGATATAGACCGGCTAGTTGGCACACCATGCCCTGCCGCCTCCCATTCCCTACTCATCCTCGGAGGAGTCCCCGACCTCGGCGGTGCCGGACATTGGATGGCAGCAAGTAGGACACGTGGCTGATGGTGCTCCCGTTGTCGGCCACCAGCGTGGCCATCGCTTGTGTGGTCGCGTCCGTGTCCGGCTACGCCGCTATTGTGTCGCGAGAGGCGACTTGAGCGAGGACGGCGACCTCGAGCTTCATCCCCGAAGACAAGCTCTACCATAGAGCGTTCGCACTTGCGGTCATGGCGGATGTGGTGCCAGGTAGGAGGATGATGCGCTATGGTGTGGAGGTTAGCTGGGTGTTGCCGCTTTAAGTAGTGCATTCGGGTGAGGCCAAGTGTCCGGGTGTGTCATTAAGTCGCCGGAGTTAGTTCCTTGGGCACCGAGCCTCTTAACGACGACATACGAATGGACGACATGAATGCGGGTAGCTAGCGCCGGATGGGAACACACCACGCGACGGCGCGAGGGATGAGGGTTTTGGTGTGCCAGTGTAGTCAGCTGCGGTCGTGGCAACGTTGGAGATGCCCTTTGCTCACATGTGATCCCCGCATGTCATTGAAAAAGCAAGACGACCCGGCATGGTCTCAGGTCCAGAGGATGCAGTAGGCCGTGCTACACCACTCCGCGGATGCGTCGCGGCGCCCCATGCATCCTCGACGAGCCGGGTGTTGGTGTGTGTTTGGATTGTGGCCAAAGTGCACCTTACCAAAATTTTGGTCATGACCCAAAGATTGGTCTTTGTTTGGATGGTTGCCATTTTTTTGGCATGCCAATGAACTCTAGCCAACTCTAGTTCATTTTTCTTGAATGTCGGCCAAATCATGGGAAACCAATACCTCAACCAAAATTTTGGCTACCCAATGCTTTGATGGGGCAACCTTGGGCACAAACCAAACATACTGTTGGTCGTGCCACAACAATAACGCCACCCTCGACACACTAAAACCGACTGTCTCTAGCAATGATATGAGCGTGTCGCTCACCACGGTCGCCGTGTCCAGAGGCGGTGCTGGAGCTGCGCCCCGTTGTTGGCCCCAACGATCCACATGAACGGTTGTCGGTGGCGAGGAGGTCGTGGGCCAGCTCCTCCATTGGACTAGTCTGCGCTACGTCGTCCCGACGGGTGTGCCCCACATGTCGGTTTCCCTGTTTTCCCGGCCATATTCGAGCGTCAGTGCTCCGCGTTGCGCATTAGGCCTTTCACTATGTAGGCCAAGCGAGACAACTTATTGTTTATTTGAGCCGTTCAAGTATAATCATGTGGCGTTTGCTTATTTCTCATTCCTCTCCAACCCTCTTCTCCATCGATCATGGCACCCTCTAGTCGAGTTCATCCTCCCGCATGCCTCATTTGAACATTCCACCGAGTATCATTCGCATGTACCCACCCTAGTCCTCTTTCAATAGATCTCCGCACCCCGAGATGAAATTGAGAGGGAATGAGTGGGGGCACGTGATACCTAAGGCGGATTCAAAATTTTGAACCGGTGATCATAGCATCCGCAAATCATATATAAAGGGTATTCAATGTTCGTTTCGTTTTTGAACGTACAATATACTCCCTCCTATCCTTTCTAGTTTACATATAAGTTTTATGTGTAGTCAAAGTATCTCTACTTTGATAAAAAAGGTATCAACATTCAACAACGCCCAAGCAATATTGTTAGATTCGTACGTACTCCTAGATTTGTACTCGAGATGGTTTCCAATCTGACTATTGACAAGATTAATAGTACATGAGATGTATAATGTGAAAATTATATCATTGGAAACTCCTTTCACATATGAATTTGACCGTACGCTTTGTGTAAGTTGCATGTCATATATTATTACTCTAACATCTGGTCAAAGTTAGCCTCGAAAAACGCATTAGGCCCTGTATAGTACGTGGAAGGAGGGAGTAGTAGTGGAAGTGGATCCTCTGACATAGCCCAGCCTTACCCTCCCTTTCGGTCACTTAGTGGCGGACCCCATGCTTGTTAGGCCCCGCAAGTCAGTTACTCAATGGGTTCGTCCACGTCAGGGGATCCTCATCCGTAGTATACTCCCTCTGTTTTTATTTACTCCACATAAAACAGAGGGAGTGGTACTATAATAAATGACGAGGGCGGGGGAGGGGGAGGTACGTCGGTTTGCTCTCAACGCGGTTCCACAAGCGAGCGAAAACGCAAGACGAAGCGCATTCCATTCAGTGAGCAACGTGGAGGGTCCAGCATGCCGGGTTGCAACGCGAACGCGACAAGAGCGATGTACAGTCAAAACCGATTGACCGGTCATCACCGGAACCACTATTCACACCAGAACCTTCGCTGCTCGGCCTACGCCAGCCACTGCCCTAAAACCACACCAAATCTCCAGCCCATTCCCCCACCTTTCGATTCCCTAGCCTGCATCAAGCGTCTCCTAGTTCGCCGGAAAGCCATCGTGCGCCGCAAGATCACTTACTACAAGATGCTGACGCCGGAGCGCCGCGCAGAAATCGCGGTGGCGGCCGGCGCCACAGACCTCCGTTCCCAAGCTCACTTTGCGGCGGGCCAATCCCCGAGTTCTCTGGAGCCAAGCTACGAGGAGGAGGAAGCTGATCCAATGTTCATGGCGGAGGTCGCGGCGCAGATCGCCCCCGATGGGTATGAGACGATGGACGTCGACTTCGGTGCCGGTGTCCGAGTCCCCCATGGTGCAGGCGGACCAGTGGTTCAACATGGCGATACTAAAGGAGGACCGGGAGGCAGAGGCTCAACTCAATGCAGAGCGTGCGGATGCCGCTGCCATCGAGGCTCTCCTGCAGGAAGAACCGGATGTCGTGGATGTGAACCGGGTGTCGGAGGCTCAACTTGAGGCGGAGCGCGTGGATGCCGCTACCATCGAGGCCCTCCTGCAGGCGGAACCGGACGTCCTGGACTTGAACCGGGCAGCAGAGGCTCGACTCGACGCAGAGCGCGCGGATGCCGCTCTCATCGATGCCCTCCTGCAGGCGGAACCGGACGTCCTGGACTTGAACTGGGCGGCGAAGGCTTGACTCGGCGCGGAGCATGTGGATGCCGCTGCCATCGAGGCCCTCCTGAAGGCAAAACCGGACGTCCTCGACTTGAACCGGGCTGTACTCTCGTCCGTGCAGAGCGCCCGCACACTCTGCTTGAACGAGTAGCTGGAGGCCGAGGACAACCATGGTGCGGAGACACATGTCGGCAGCGACGGCTGGTTCACGCCGGCAGCCAAAGACGATGAGGTCGTCCCTTTCCGCGAGTAGTGATAGATTTTCTTTATGTTGTTGTTTTTATGGATCTTTTGCTGTGTAAAAACATATATTTGTTATGCAAGTCGCCTGACTTGGGTCAGTCTACCATTTCAGGCGGTTGTATGAATATCTTACGCCTCCTAACCCTTCTTTCCTTCTTCCTCACCTCTTCTTCTTCCCCAACAGACCACCGCACGGGTCGTACGGATACTCCCCAACATGCGGTTGGATAAACATACTCTATGAACAAAATTATGTGTCAGTGATAGGATGGCTGAGTTTGGTTTGTTCACATGCGACAGCACGTGTCAGTGAGGGTGTGTTCCCTTGGTTGGGTTTGCAGCGTGCAAGAGCGACTGTCTGAGGGTGCGGTGCGACCGCGACATGTAGGAGCAACCGTGTGAGGGTGCGGTGCGACCGCGATAGCCGTGCGCAAGTGTACCTCCTTCTCATTTTGAAAACTTTAGGCAAGCTTGGCAAAAATGTGTGGCGAAGTTTGTCAATGCAAGGCCTAGACCCAAACAGGATAAGTACGTACGTACTAGGAGTACCAGTGTTAAAAAAGAAAGGCGGGTTTTCCTTCGCGGGATCTAATCGATACAAATCCTCGTTTCACGTGTTAATTAATGCGTATTTTTTTCTCCGAAGACCAAAGAGCTAACCATCTCACTCCTCATTGCTTGATTAATGCAGCGCCATGCAAACCAACCTTCTCACCTCCGCATGCATGCAGGGAATATTAATGTCCTTGGTTGCTAATCCCATCAATTTTGCCTCGATTAGTGTTAGTGGCCCTTTGCAAATTGTAATTTTGATATACTGGCCTTGTGTACAAAAAAAATGGAGGTAGTAACTATATTTGACTTCCTTCCCCATTCCGGTGACGTCGACGATATCTTTTTTTGTTGTTTGGCGAAATGCGTTCGACGGATAACACCATTGAGGGAGACCACGGTAAGTCATTCGCAAGTGCCGCCTGCAAGCCGAGACAACCGGCTTATTTGCATCCAGGAAGTCCGTTGAACCAAAGGACTAGTACTACTAGGAGTACTAGTGCGGTGAGATGGTTTCTCGAAGAAGAGGATGGAGAAGCGGAGTCAGCGAAGAGTGAAATGATGGTTGCTTCGTCTGTGCTTTTGTGATTTGATGCCTCACTGCTTTGTGATTTGTGATAGAAGGGACAGGGGAGTAGACTCTGTGCTCTATACTGTACTACATGCATCCAAGCATGGGAGAAAGAGGAGAGACGTTGAATTTTTCTATTCCTTCAATCAATCAATCAAGGAGCTTCGGATCCATCTTTTTGGCTTTGGCAACACCGTCCACAATGGTTCCCACGATGCCAAAACCTATTTTCACATTTGGCTACACATTGTGGATGCCCTTAACCGTACCACTTGGTTTTGCTCCTGTGTGCTATCTATACAAATCTCAATTATATTGATCTAAAAAATTATAGAATCAAGATTAGTAAAAAGGAGGTGATTTTGCCGCGTGGATGGTGGGGAGGTTTCTTATTTTCGGAGGATGTTGTCCTGGCGGTTTGCTAACATGCGGTCCCACGTGTCAGTGTTTTACCAAGCCGATCCGCGTCCCACATGAGGCAGAACAACGGCAGAAGCAACACGTGGTTAAGTTGAAGAAGATGAGGGAGAAGCGGATTCAGCAACAAGTGAAATGATGGTTGCATCGTCCCTCCAACTTCTTTTTTCAGCATTATTACTTCGTCCCTCCAACTTAACTGTGGGAAAGGTCCAGCTTTGTGATTTGACGCCTCATTGCTCATTACTACGCCAGCGCCATGACTGTGGTGCTTCACCCCGGCTGCTCTGCACTGTATTTCGGTATGGCACGTGGACCCGGTAGCTTGATGTCCCACATGTCGGTAAAAGGGACTAGAAGATTTATGAAAACGAGCGCTCCACTCTTACGACGGAGGAGTAGACGACATGACGGCCTAGTGAAATGTCACTTGTACTGTATAGTACTATAGTTTTGTTGTTTCACACGATCCATCGATACAAACCCGATTAAACAGGAAAGGGCGGGATTTTTCCCGCACGGTAAATGATACTGGCCATACATTTCAAAGGCAATTTTAATGTATGCAAACTGAATAATTATAAGTAACAATATGATATCTAGTAAAACTAAAAACACATATGATTTATTGTGTTAGAGTGTAGTAGTAGTGCTGTAACATGCAAGAACGTGTAGAGATGTAGTTTTGGAGGGCCTACAGAGAGAAAAGCGTAATACGGTCACTAAACTTCAGAATAAGCTGATTACGGTCACTATATACGTTTTCCGGTGATTATACGGTCACTTGCTCATGGGTCAGCATCGGATTGCACTCTGTTGACCGGCCAAATAGTCTGTGTGGCGCCATGTTGACTAGTTAAATTGACCACGTTCCTTGTGGGTCCCACCTGTCAGTTTGCATAGGGAAAAGGTCAGATAAACACAAATTTACGCAGGCGCGACAAGGTTCCAACCCGTGCGCGTGAATCACCTGGTTGTGTATGTGTCTGTCAGGGCCTGAGATGTGTGCATGCACGTGTAGGTTGAGCACTTGAGCGTGAGAGAGTGTGTTGGTCGTGTGGTGTATTGGTGTGTGCATGCATGCATGCATGTGTGCGTGTGAGTGTTGCGTGCGTGCGTGGATGCGTGTATACGTGTGAGTGTTGCGTGCGTGTGTGGGTGCATGTGTTTGTGTGAGTGTTGCGTGGATGTAGTTCGTGTGCATGCGTGCGTGTGTGTATAATCACCACACCAGCTCATGTGTGTTAAAACAGACGGCTCAGCATACCAATACAAGGCCACCTTGTCCGCTGTGCCCGCGGTCATGACTTCGAACCACCGTCCAAATATATATTTTTGTTGTTTGTTTTCATTCTTACTAGCAAGATGCCTGTGCGTTGCACGGAACATCAAGATGCATTTGTATGACTTGTTTATCTTGTGAGAGAAACTGATGAACGAGGGAAGGCCTTATTTGCAAATGTGGAGAGGTGTGTCGGTACCTTTTTGAAAAATTGCCATAGTTTCTTTCCTATCCATCAGATATAAATCGGACGGCCTATATTGCAGGATGGCAGGCACACCATCATGACCAACTCTGTTTTTTATAAGAGTGTATTTTATGTATTTTATAAGAGTGTAGACATAGAGTAGATACAAGTCGACAGGTGGACACGATGGTAGTGAGATAATGTGATGCAACACTAGAGGTGCCACGTGGAGCATTTAAGTGGTCAACTAGTCATGTCATGAGAAAATACAGAGTTGTATGGTGAGCCCGTGACTGTATAATAACCACTAAACGTAAATGGTGACCGTAATGAGTGGATTCTGAAGTCCAATGTATGTATTGTGCTTTCGCTACAAATACAATGACCGTAATGAAACATGCGTGAATTTTCTAGGGGCTTACTTTTAGAGGACCTGGAGATAGTTTTGTGTCATACGTGAAACGGGCGTACAGGGGGGGGGGGTATGTGATGGAGAGAGAGATGCTCTTCGTTTCTCTTTATTATGACTAACTTTGTATATAGTATAAAAATATACAAATCATAGTGCGGAATAAATATCATTGTGGGCACCATGCAATGCAAATTAGCGTTCGAACTCCTCCATATAACTTTGTAATGTTGTATATATGTAGAAACTCTAAAATAATTTTTTTGGCCACACTTTATTCAAAATGAATGTTGTATGCGAAATAAACGTGAAGAGAGGGCTTTTTAGATCAATGGGGTACATGATGTAACATGTGTGAATGTGTAGTCGATGCATTTGGCGGGGCCT
>NC_041385.1:490202990-490255623 GCF_002162155.2 Triticum dicoccoides
GGAGAGATAGCACGAGAAATGAGAGTGGTCTAGAGAGAGAGAGACGAATATGACATCACGACGAGAGATTCCATTCCCTTGAGTGTGTATATGCAAGGGGGGAGGGAATAGAGGAACCAGGAGAATTTTTTTGTGTGTGTGGTGTTTGTGTTGGTATGTGTGGGTGTGAGAAGATAATGAGACGTGGGGGCAGAGGGTGTGTCACCGCGTGAGGTCCGGTGGGTTGAGGTGAGGCCCTTCGTTCGGTTCCGTCCTGCACCACATTGGTCGGCCCATGACGCATTTAGGATGACCCATGGATGACTAGTCGTACAAGACAAAGATAGTAGAATTGTGAAGGACTCTGTGTCCACTGACAAAGTCAGCTAGGATTTGTAACCCTAGGTTCTCGGACTAAGGTAACCCCTTTATCTCTGATATTACTATTCATCCAACCTAACTTTAAGGGGCATCCTACAGAATGCTCTGCTAGAATCATACTCGTCGATTAGGAAGAGAGGTGTGAGACAATGTGTGAGAGACAGGCCTAAAGATAATGTGTGTACATGAGACACGTAAGCAGGTCCATGTATATAGAAAGGGTTGATGGGGATTGTGCGTGTGTATGTTTGCGAGAGGAAGAGTGCTTGTGATAAAGGTTAGTGAAAATAGTTGTAATTGGTTACGAGATGGAGGGAGGGTTATATCTAGATCATGTGTGCGAGAAAGACACCGCGGGAGAGAGTGTGTGAGCATGTGTGAGAGACCACCGATGGAGAGTGAAAGTACACGTAAAAGACTGCTGTACACATTGATTAAAGATATAAATTGTATCCAAATATTAGGATGGGATCATGATATTTTCAACTCGCGTAAGGAGCGATCATTGATCCATCAGACATCTAGATTCTATCAAATTTGAGCATGTCTATGTTATTATTCAACAAAATTGATCCACATAGTTATTATTTTGAACTCCAGACAATGCATCGCTTTAGCAATCGAATATAAACATGAGTATAGTTCATGTTGTGTGTGTAAAGCACATTATACATACGAAAGTTACACAATGAACATTATAAATAGCTACCTATGAACTAGCATACATTTGAATTCAACTTAAGGTGGTTTAAAAAAATTGAATTCAACATGAAGTCCATTCAATTATTTGAATTTGATATCATGGCATTTGTAAACCATACCTAAATTATGGGGGCACCAATCTTTGCTCTGATATTGTACATAATAGCATATGTAGTCGTGTACAAAATAGATTCAAATTTAGCTCCTCCATTCCAAAATAATCGTAGTTATAGGATTTTCAAGTGTCAAAAATTCAAAAAGAAGCGGATAATTTAATGAGGTTTTCAAACATACAAGGTCAAATATAACGTTGTCTATTTAGGTCCATCCTCATAGTTCAAGAGTACTCTAAACGTGAATGCTTGTGTTTCAAAATTTCAAACGAAGCGCCAAAAGAGCCTCTACTCGCCCGAAACCGCGTGAGACCAATGTTTGGTAGTACAAGGAAATTATTTTCCTAATAACTCCGACCCGTGAAACCTACCGGCCCGACGTCCAAAGGTCTAAACCGGGGTAGGTTTGTAGCTTCATCTAGACGCCACACAACCGCCTCCGAAAAACATCCATACACAATGGCCACCTAAGCACACATGCGCATGGCCGAAATCGCTCCCGCCCACTATTTGGGACACCTGGGATTACCATCCTACCCCGACCCACAGTAGGTCCGAAATTTAAGAGGGGGGCAAAGTTTGTACTTTCCCCAAATTTCAAACAAGCGTGTCCCATCTTCTGTTCAAAAAAATCCAAAAACAAGTGCGTCCCAGACCGAAACATGCTTCCCCCCACCCGTCTGATTCCCCATTTGTACTCCGTGGGCGCCAAAACTACCTCTCCACCAGCCGCAAAATGCCAGCGTCCTCCATCCGCCACCCCATCCCACCCATCAACCGCCGCCCTCCTCCATCACGCTGGAGCCGATAGCCCGACGTCGTCGTCCACCGCAACCTCAATTGCAACGCCCTCCATGGCTAGTAGTTGAAGCCGAGGCCGAGCCGTCCGCACCCGAGCCAGTTCAACCACGCCGTCCTGCGCCTCACCCTGCTGCCGCTCCAACTTCGCCACCCTCCACTGCACCGGAGCTGATCCTGCTATGTCATCCTTCGCCGCCTCAGATCTGCTTCCCCTCCGCCGACATACGGCCACGGCAACACAGTCAACAATTTTGCCATGGGTTCGTCCGAGCCTGCACCCTCCAGAACATCGGTTTCCCCAGTAAAAAGAAGAAGATCGGCGCGACATGTGGATGTGACCACACCGGCAACCGAAAAAGGTACTCCTCTTCCCTTATTCGTGCAAATCTTACATCTCTGCTTGCACGGTATTCATCCCACAGAAGACACTAGTTGACCACTTCTTCTTGATACTAGATGTTCCTAGTAACTCGCGATGCACAAGGTTTCTCCTCATATACTATTTCACCTTAGCTAGAGGTCCGTCGCCCCCTGAATTTCAATTTCTGGCCAGTTGATTCCCAATTAACGGAAGCATTCCCGAGCGTAACAGGCGCTAGTATGCCTATTACGCCGGGGAAGCCGTGCCTTGGTGTTTATCTTAGGTACGTGTGCGGCCTAGAGCTACTGGCGCCCGATCTGGAGGTCGGACGGGATTAAAGGGATGGCCTGGGGGCGCTGCCAAGCACGACGGTGGTGTGAGGTCGAGGGGAGGTCGGGGCGGCGGAGACAGGGGTCTGGGCCGGTGGTTGCTGGCGGTTCAAGAAAGATCGTCAACAGTGACTAGCGGGAGGTAGACGAAGGCCATATGCCCGTTCCTTATAGATCGGATGGTTCATTAAAAAAATCGACTGACCTATTTATTTTCAGTCGACTATTATCTTAGATATGACCACATGTGGTGGTGTGCTGGAGGAGTACCTGCATTTCCTGTGCTCATATATTACAAAATCATACGAAGTAGAATCTAATTTTGTTCGCCATGCAATGTTGTAGAGCTATCATATGTCTCCTTTCATTTATTTTTCAGCCACATGCTATCTGCTACTTTTAGAGTGCACTAGCTCTGCACACACTTCACCCATACTCTCACTATTGTGTTTTTATGCAAGGGTATTTCAGAGTCTGCCAAAAGAGAAGCAACAAAGAAAAGAGAGAAATCGCGCCAGCTTTCTTTGCGGGTATGCACGACACGTTACAGCGCTATAAAGGGTGAAGTGTCAGCAGATGGAGATGGTAAATGTAGCTCTGGAGTTGATGACCTCGCTCGCAATGAACCACCGTCCCAGGTGCTTTCTTTAACCTTGCGGTGTCATATGTGGTTGCATGTTCCATATGGTGTCTAGCTTGTATTCGAAATGCCGAAGTCGGTCTTTGGGCTGTTTGGTTCTAGGCCTAGCATTGCAACACTTTGCCACATATTTTTGCCAAACTTGCCTAAGGTTAGTTGATCAAAATGAAAGCCACAAGTTGGCAAGCCTAAGGGAATCTTGCCACATTTTCTGTGTGTATGCCATGTAGGGTCCAAGTGTGGCTTGCCTAAGGTGTGGCTTGAACCAAACACTCACCTAAGTTAGTCAAACTTGCCTAGCTTTAGGTGTGGCAACATTTGGCAAAGTTAGTCACAAACCAAACAGCCCTAAGGAAAGATATTTTTTTACATGAACCACCATCCCCTAAGCACCAGAAGACAAATAGCTAGTCAGGGCACTGGCCGAGCCAGTGACAAGCCCAACAAAGATAGGCATCACCTGGAGGCCAACTAAAAAGCTGCGATGGTGGCGAAGCAGCCCGCCTCCCACCAGGCTCTCAGGTCCTAGATGATCGTGCTCACCACTCCAGCCGGATGTTTAGCTTGTATTGCTTCGAGTTTGGTTAAATTGCATCTGCTTAGCTTACACATTATACCTTTGAATATGACATGCCTTTCTATTTTTGGTACATACTAGTACATCTGTGTATTAACCATGTTCTTACATCAAACTAATGTTCTTGTGTATCCCTCATCAATCACTTATGACGAGGCAGACAGGCAAGGGGACTACTCCTCATTTAAAGAATGCAGCGTCAGCCTCCCGGCATGATTCTCAAGAAATAGAAATGCTAGATGAAGATAGTGAACATAGCTCTGTAGTTGATTACAACATTTCCCCTACACTAGCATCGCAGGTGCTTGCTCTAACTTGGCAGCGTGATATGTGGTTGCATGTTGCATATGGTGTCTAGATTGTAATTCTTCCAATCTGGTTAAACTGCATGTGCTAGTCTGCTTAGCTTATACATTATACCTGTTAATGTGACATGCCTTCCTGTATTTAGTACATAGTACATCTGTCTATTAAGCATGTCCTTACATAAAACTATTGTTTTTTTGTATCCCGCATCAATCAATATGACGAGACACCTTTAGTATATGCAGTGCGATATTAGTTGCATCTTTCATATGATTTATAGCATGCGCTGCTTCTAATTTGTTGAAATTCCATTTATGATGGGACGCTTTTAACTTGGTAGAGTCATATTAGTTGCATCTTTCATGTGGTGTCTAGCTTGCATTGCTTCTTATTTGCTAGAATGGTTTCTGCTTAGTTTACACAAATAGTTGTGAACATGCCATGCCGTCGTGTTTTTCGTACATATTCCATCCTGGTATCATGTGTTTGCCTTACATCAAAGTAGTGATTGTCAGTATCATGCATGAATGAGTTCTGAAGAGAGAATTTTTTGCTTTTTCTTGTCGATTTTACTTGAATTCAAAATCAATAAAGTGGAAGGAAGTTAGCAAGGCAGCGGATAAAGGTGCTCCTTCCGAATGGAGGGCCTCTACAGTTTCTACTCCTCCACACCCCCAAGATGATTTCCAAGACAACACATGCATAGACACTCAACAAAGTTGTGTTTATGATGAGCACGTCTCCCCTAGTGCAGTATCACCGGTGCTCCCTCTAACGTGGCATTGTTATATGTGGTTGCATGTTATGTGTGATGTCTAGCTTGTATTGCTTCAAATTTTGTTGAATTCCATCTGCTTACTTTACACATTATACTTGAATAAGACACGTGTTCCTGTTTCTAGAACATACAATATCTGTCTATCACACCATGTTCTTACATCAAATTACTACTGTTGTGTAACCTGCAACAATCACTTATCATAAGACACATTTGACTTCGGAGTGTGATATAGTTTACATCTCACATTCTTTTCTAGCTTGTACTACTAATTTGTTGAAATGGCACTTATGACGATACAGTTTTAACTTGGTAGACTGATATTCGTTGCATCTTTCATATGGTGTCTAGCTTTCATTGCTTCTAATTTGTTGAAATGCCTTCTCCTTAGTTTACACATCATAAGCTGTGAATATGCAATGTTGTGAATATGCAATGGCACTAATGACGAGAGACCTCTAACATGGTAGTGTGATGTTGTTTGCATCTTGCATATGATTTTCTTGTACTGCTTCACATTTGTTTAAACGCCATTTATGATGAGACACTGTTAACTTGCAGAGCGAGATTTGTAGCATCTTTCATATGGTGTCTACCTTCGATTGTATTACTTCTAATTTGGTGAAATGTCTTCTTCTTAATTTACACATCATAGTTCTGGTTATCTCTTCCGTCCTATTTTTCATACATATTACATCCTCCTATCATGTGGTTGTCTAACATCAAAGTTCAGTTCGTCTGCATCACACATCAATTTGTTCTGAAGAACTAAATTGTTATTTGTTTTTCTTGTCGGCTTGACTTAACATGGCATAGAGAAAGAGGAAGAAAGACAGAACGACAGGGAATGAGAAGCGGATGAATCCTGCAGATTCTGCTGGTACTGATGGTGCAATAGAAGGTCAAAGTACAGAGGAAAATTCTACAAACATGGCATCCCATGCTACACGAGCTACAAAAAAAGACAAACAGAAACAAATAGCTGCCACCAAACAAGCAGAGACATCCCTAGTTCTTGCAACACCTACCACAATACTACCAGCTGGACGACTTACTCGTGCGTCAACTGAGCTAGCAGCACATTCCCAAGCTCCCTTGCCACCTGACACTACTTCCCAAGCACTCTTGACACAAGACGACTTGGCAATATCAGATGAACCTTGTGAGCTTCAACAGGAAGAAGGTAGTTGCTGGAGTCAAGTTACAGTTGCATGCTTCTTTATATGTAGTCTCACAGTTTGATGTACACTAACACTTCCTATGTTCGTTGTTGGACTAGCACCTAGGCGCAAGAGGAAACAAACGTCAGGGATATTTCTCGATAGGTTAACTAAATCTAGAGGAGGAAGAATGGAGATCCGTTTGGAGGCATGTTTAAAAAGGCCGCGTGATGCTACAGAGTCAGCCAAGTTAGTATCAGAGGCAGCGGTTGCCGTTAGGTGTCATGTACGTATCCTCCCAACGTGGATTCAGTACAGGAATGACAAAGACGAAACCCAGTTCAACACCTTCCTCGACCATTTATCTGTAAGTATGGTTATGTATGGAAACTAGTAATATCGTCTTGCTCTGTCCCATACTTTCTAGGTTGCTGATAATGAGACTCCCATAATTTTCAACAGATGAGGTTCAAGTTGGATAGCCAAGATGATGCAACCAGACAAGCTTGCACCCATGTTTTCAAGTCTGCTCTGTGATAGTATCGGTATAATTGAGGAAAACTCACTTTGAAGGCAAGGCTAATAGTGAACTTTCCCAAACATCTCCAGTGGAAAATATATCGGATGAAGACTGGAGGGGCCTTGTTAAACACTAGTCTGATCCGAAGTATCAGGTACATTATATATATGTGATCAGATCACATGTTGAAGTCCTATTTACGCATGTGCCACACAAATCTATCTTTAGGTGAACTGTTCAAAGAACAAGGCCAACCATACGAAAGTGAAATTCCAACAGACGACAGGATCTCGTAGCTATATTGCACACTGCGAGGCTCTTGTAATTAGCTGCTATTTCATTCTTTTTGTTGTACCATATTATGAGATCTATATTGACTTGTTCTAAATGCATAGGAAAGCCCGCAAGGACCAAAAAGTACCTGAACCAAATGTTGTGGAAATCTTCAATGACTTTCACACCAGCAAGAAGAAGGGCATGACTACACCAGTCAAAGCGGCTGTTGTAAGTCCTTAATCCTCATGCCTTTTAACTACTACTTACTCTGACTTGTGCCTTGAACTGCATGGCTTGCAGCCAATGTCTATTACTCTTTTCAATTTTATACACAATTATCTTAGCGTATCATTGCACCTTACAAGGTTTAAAAGAGAGGAGTGATGTTCCTTTGATCTTGACCCGTAATCTAGTTCCGTGCTGGACTTGCCCACACAACGTTACAATTGCCTATTTGTCTGTTCTTAGTTGTTTTGTGATATGAATGATGTCATACTATGCTTACCGTATTATAAACTTCGTCTCTTTATCCTTAGCCCTCAATACAATGTGAAGAAATAGATAATACATTAGCGATGGTACTTGGTCATATGTTTGGAACCTGGTTTTATTATGTACTTTGCAATAAAATACAACTAATATTTTTACATGGGTTCACCAGAATAAGTTCTGTATATAGACCAAACCTATTTTGTTTGGTTTTGCTGCCTCCTTAATATCTTTTGTTCTGGTACTACTAATGTAAAACCTCAACTTTTTAGCAAGCTATGGAAAAAATGGTGGAACCGCCACCTTCTGAAGGTGGCGAGGCAACTATAACTGCAATGTCAGCTCTTGCTGCAGTGGGTCAGTACCTGTCCACTAACAGTGCCAAAAGCACGTTCCTGCGTAATACTGGGTTGGTTGTTAAGGCAATATCGTCCAAACTGCCTCATGATCAAGATATGCAAGCTCATAGCAATGTTGTATATGCGCTCCAGACACAAGTCCATTCCCTAATAGAGACCCTTTGTGAAACAAGGAGAGACATTGTTCGATGTCGTCAAGATATGCATGGTTTTGAAACCAGACTATCAGACATTTGCTATGTTTTTCAGGAGCCTAGGGGGAATGAAGGCGATGGTTATGGTGCTCCATCGGACAATACAGCATGAAAATGTAATAGTCAGGTCAAATGAACTGAGCTTCTGAACTTCTGGTGGTGCATTTATCTGTTAGACTGTTAAGTTTTATGCCAACCTTCCTTTTGTTATATAGTTGTAATTTGTTTTGGTGCGATACAAAATTTATTCTTAACATGCAGCCACCGGCTAAAGAAAATAGCAAGCCATTTTTGTATAGTGTAGGGTGTTCCCTATATTTGCACTGGTGGCGATCTTTGATGCCGAGTGGATGTAATATGTGCAATCGCCTTAATAGCCTAGCGTTAGTTTTGGCCTTATTTATTTCCTAGTCTTCTTTTTCCCTGGTTTGCTAGTGGTCGCAACTACCATGGGCCATATACGGGTCGTAGGATCCATGGGTCTCCTACGGGACGTCGATAAATGGGCCTCCAACAGGGCTGTAGAATTGGTGGGCCTCGGGCCGTGAGAGAAATGGGTCTACATGGGCCGTAAACGGGCTTAATTGGTATAGGCCCAGCACGGTAACGGGCCGTTAACAAGCCGTAGGACAGCAAAGGCTTAATTCTATCACGGGCATAACGGGTCGTTAATGGGCCAGAATATAGGATGGGCTGGAAACGGCACAACGGGTTAACAGGCCAGAAATGGGTCGACTCTTGCCATGGGCCGAATTTGGCCCATTAGGGTAACAGGCCAGTAACAGGCCGACTCTTGCCATGGGCCAAATTTGGCCCATTAGGGGAACAGGCCAGTAACGAGCCGGAAGTAATCGAGGGCCGAAAAGGAGCCCAAGAATGTATGGCCGTTAATAGGCCGAAAGCTAACACGGGCTGGAAATGGCCCATGTAAATCACGGGCCGTTAATGGGTACAAAGAAAATTATTGTTCATTACGGGCTAGAGTAACCATGGGCCTGTAAAGGGCCAAAAGATACGAAGGCCTCATATGGGCCGAAAGACGTCACAGGCCATACATGGGCCGAAAGTGAAATGGGCTGGTGTTATATTCGATGGCCCACATGACATCGTTGGGCCGATTTCCTTTAGGGCCTAACGGGCCGTGAGTTAACGGGCCATAAAATGGGCTATTTGCAAAGAGACCGTTAACATGCTTTTCATGGGCCAGCCCGTTAACTTTTGACCAAGTCAAACAGGCCGGCTTTGTAAGCTAAATGGGCTAGTGGTAGGCCGTGGCACGTGTCGACATATCATAGGCGCCTATCTGACCCACTGACGAGCTGACACATGTTTCGACCGGCCAATAAGAATTTTACACGTGGAAATTTCCCATTGGTCGGGGCTGTTAACGGGTTATCGGGTCCAAAACCCAACCCGATAGCTTAACGGCGTTCCATTATGGTGGATGCCACGTGTCGGTCACCCTTGACGAAAGCACTTCTGTGACGCGCGATTTATCGTTATGGAAGTGGACACTTCCGTGATGATAATTTTGGTAATGTCATGGAACACTTCTACGACAGCACAGGTATGACTATCTTGATTCTGTCATAAAATCGTCATGGATGTACATGCATGACAAAAAACGCGACCTACTGTGACAAACACGTATCATCACGGAAGTGTATTTTTTTGTAGTGTCTGTTCCAAAGACATTCACACCATCGAAATAGTCCATCTATATAAATATACACCGAGAGGGAATAATTTTTTTTACAAGAGAGGAAATAGTTCATCCATCTGTAATGCCCTCCTGCTGGTGCAGCCTTTTCTTCTACTTCTTCTTCTTCTTCTTCTTCTTCTTCTTCTCATTTTCTGTGGGAGACGGCTTCAGAACAAGCTCTTTGGACCTTACAGCTATCTCGAAACTCACACGGGCATCGAGGGCAGCATATTTTATCCGCTCGTACATGAAGGGATAATTCTCCCATCCAGACGACCTTAATGCCACCGTCTCGTCACCCTTCTGAAGATTTGTACCGAGCACAAAATTTGCTACGTCGAATAGGGATGGTGTCTGTTTATCACAATCTTCTACAGGAATTTTGGTTCTGGTTTGTAGGTCAGTGATGCTTTTCAAATCAAGGTTGTACGGCTCTAGCTTCTGTTTGTCCCCTTCGATGGCTGCCCCACAGAAGTATACGTCCTCCCGAGACAAGAAATTGTGAAGCTCACCTGGTATGGAGGGCTAGTGTATGCTGTGGTACACCAAAACATCATCTTTGAGGCACAGCTGAAGGACGGCGGCGCGCTAGATCTTCCCAGGGGCACGCTCCGTGTACTCTGCGTCGAGACCAATGACCCTCGTCTCTACCTTTTCGAGGGAGTTGGATACATTGTTGTTCCACTGCCGAACAACCCTTGGGTGGACGGTGACGGTGGCAACTATGCGCATCGAGCCTTCGACGAGGACATGTTGGACACTAAACACCTGCATCTCGATCTCTTTCGCCATTTGGAACCGCTGGAATGAAGGACTATGGTTTGGAGAATTAGGACTAGATGGCTAGTCTAACTAAAGTAGTAGATGATTATTTAAAGAAGTTAAAACAATGTGAACGCAGTACGGTTTGGATGCAAATGAAGACGAAGGGGAGGTGAAGAAGCCGAGGAGAATCGGTTACCGATCGAGAAGTAAATGGGAGAAGTGGCGTGCACGCAGTTGATTAGACGGCTAGGTAAACTAAACAAAAAGGCTATGCAGGTAGACAGATGAGTCGTACCTATTCGTGTACGTGCCCATCCTTCCCGATAGGTGGGACCTATCCAAACAGATAAAAAAATGTGTCGTAGCTTTTTTTTAGCGTGTGAGTGGGAGACACAACATTCTCTGGTTAAGGAATACTCCCTCCGTTTAGGTGAGTATAAGTCACCTTATGAAAATCAGGTTTTCCCAAAACCTTTAGGTGTGGAGCATTAACTTCCTGCTCAATCCCCTCCCAGCCTCGTTAGCCAGCGTTCTCTTCCTCTGCTGCCGCGTTCTACCTTTCCCTTTTTCCTCTTCTCAAGTGTGGAACGATCTGCATGCCGTCCTTGATGCACCAGAACGACCACTACATGCATCACGGCGGGGCGTTGATTGGGCATGCACGAGATTTTGGTTCTGCTCGCAATATGGATGATACCTGAACGATGAAGTGAACAGGCATGCTAGCACGGGAGACCTATTTCTGCTATACAATACTGGAGTACTCATGTTCCTACTACTAGTAGTAGTAGTACAACTCTGGTACACTTAATGGTCAAAATACTATTCATCCGGTCCTCACAGTGAAGTGACAACACCCTGCGCCTGACACTAGTCTAGGCGGCGTGTTCGGGTTACCAAAGTCAGCCTCACCCTGTGGACTGTGCAGTCTGTCACCGCCGCTGTACAGCACATTGGCGCCTCGCCTCGTCTCCCTCTCCGCTCCCATAGCACCACTCCATCTCATCTCCTTCTCCGTCTCCGTCTCCATCTCACTGTGCCCCCATGTACCGTTGCCTCACTCGCCTCCCCCATTACCACTATTCCCTTGCTAGCCGCTCTAGCACCGACAGCCTTCTCCCCCGTAAATCAAGCCCCCCAAAACCCTCACCTTCCAAACTCCACCATGGCCGAACGCGAACCGTGCAACATCCATATGAGCCGTGATTGGAGCAATCTCCCCAGTGACATCCTCGACTTCTGTTGTTCGTGTATGGATATGTTGAGCGCCCTGCGACTGGCTGCATGCTCGAGGGATATGCACACGGCCGTCGTCGAAGCGAGGCCTAAGCTTTTCAAGACACCCTACTTGCTCCTATCTGGTCTTGCGAGATTGGATCACCATGATACGGAGGCATACATGATGCCCCTCGACTTCAATCTGATCTCCATTAGCCAAAACTTCTTTGCAGGTATGTAGTGGGTCGCCGTACATCATTTCCCTCGACATCGATCCAATCACCATCACCCGAAACTTCTTGGCAGGTATGTACTAGGTCGGCATGAACTCCCACTGGATGGCTGCCTTTAGAGAAGATGGTAAAAAGTTGGTGCTCGTGAACTTCCAGACCTCCCATGAGATTATCCTTCCTCCGCTGGATTATATAGAGTATTACCATCGCGGTCCAAGTCATCTAGATTACCACGTCAGTTGGACGGACCTTGTTTTGCAGAAGATTGTAATCTGCCAAGTGCCCACACGACATGCGAATTACGCAAACTTCAAGCTAATTGCGTTGTTCGACCGTGGACTCGCCTATCTTTACGCTGGTGACTTCTTTAGCTGGAAAAAACTCAGCTCACAGTGGATCATCGTCAAAGCTGATACACACTCCTGTGATGCTATTGAACACAATGGCATCATCTACGCGTTCAACAAAGCAGATGGCACCATGTATTGCTGGGACGGCGCATGTAAGTTGTTTCTGTCTCATGTTAATGATGATGACATGACACTGTTTGAACTTTTAGTGATGATTGGCATATCTCTGTTTGAGCAGAATTTGAGTAGAACTATGGAAATGTATTAGAGACGCCGTAAATCAGCTATATTTGGAATGAGTTAATTCATGCGATTGTGACCATGTCATTACAACCAATTTGTACCCCGAATAATCAAACGGTTAGGAATATATGGATATTATCCTTATTTTATAGTAATCTATATACTACTACTAAATATGAGCGTGTATCAATGGCCATGTTAGTTTCCTCATTTTCATGACGTGGAAACATGCACCACACTGTTGGTTTCATCTAACCATACATTAGGGAAGTAAATGTGCATATGGAGAACTCTATATTTGGAAGTAGTGAAATCCTGCAATGCTTACCATGTGTACATACCTATATTCGCCCTTCAGCAATCAATGGCTAGAATAATATCCTCACAAAAAATTTGCCAACAGAACACGAGTATATAACAATGCATGGTCTGTTAGTTACCTTGAAGAATTTCTTTGTGAGGACAGAACATGATTACATAACGTGCATGACATGGTAGTTTCCTATGAAGAATCGATTGCGAGATAACATGAGTATAACCATGCATGGCACTTCTATATTTTTGAACCTAGTATACATTTCCCTGTATTTTCCTCAAAGTTCCAACAGGGACATATCAATGTTGTTTCTTGCATTATCCTACTCATACTCTGAACAATGCTGATCTTACATTAACAATGCCTGTCCTTTTTGATATGATGCAGTGTCCCTATAGTTACTGCCCTTTGTAATCACACCACCTTTGCGAAAAATAGGGAAGCACAATTGGTTCCTCGCTCGATCAGATGACGGCAAAAGACTGATGATCATTCGGACACATGAGCCAGAAAAGTTATATTGCAAAAAACCCACTGTATACAAGCACCGTGTAATACGTGAGTATCCGGACAGTGGCTGTTACGTCTATGAGCAGGATACCAGCTTGTTGGGGCCTTTAGGATTTTTTAGTTGGAGGTGGGTAAACAGCCTTGGTTCACACTCTCTGTTTCTTGGACTCAACTATCCGATTAACTAGGAGATCACCATTGGCAAGGGCCTTGATGGAAGAGAGGCTCTGTTTGCTATGGAAAACTATGTCTACACGGCGAGCCCTAGGAGTTCGGGAGCAAACTCCCCTGATTGTCAACGATACAGCCTGCAGCCAAAAGAAGGTGAGAATGACAAAGGCATCCGGATTAACTTTGATCCTTGGATGTCTCAATTATGACAGGCAGTGATGTGGTTCAAGCCTTCAGGTTTATAGGTAATTGGGCTGTTGCATCGAAAGGCTGGAGTACTGGTGTCTCCGGATCACTGGTCGCTGAAGCAGGGCTGCAAATTATGATGGTGTTGGATCATCTCTTCGAATCACTTTGTTGTCTTTGCTGCTGGTTCTGGATGGGTAGTTCTTTCTTTTGTTATGCATATTCCTTGTCATTTGGTCATCCTTGTCTATGTCACTCTTACTATGTAATAGTTGCTTCTGTTTAGAATGTCATTCTCGTCTGGATCACGAGAGTTTGCGCGTTGCAGATGGGTGCGTTTTGGTGGTGTAGCAAGACTTCTTCTGAACTATCATGTCTTGCTATTTATGTCAGTAGCAGTCACTAGTCAGTGTTTGAATGTTGTATATATCGTTGTTTCGAACTGTTTATTGTCTCGAACTACTGGTGGGCTAAATGAGGGCATCACCATTCTCCAGTGTTCAGAGTATATCTCCTTTTTTCAAGTTATATAATTTGAGCTCAGTGTCTTTTCGATGATGTACACTTGTTTGGGCCAATGAGGTGTCGTTGAATATGGGCCGAGTAGTAACGCAATGCCAAACAGGTCAATTATGACTCTCAGGATGGGCTCTCAAAAGATCCTGAAAAAGAGGTCGAGCTCTCCAAAAAAGAAAGAATAAGGACTCTTAGGCCGACATGTGGGCGCCACCGGTGTTTTCGTGCGCTTGCGCGCCGAGAGCATATTGGCGCGTGCTCGAAATTCATGCTACCTTTTCATCCCCAGTCTCCTGCCCCTCCCCCACGTCTAGAATCTCGATTCCTACTCCAGTTCCCCGAAATCCCCCTCCTGTACTCCCTGTAATCAAGCGCACTATCATGTCGCCGGTCAACGCGGATATCCCAGCAGGAGATCCTGAGGTACGTCCTGCCTTCGGTCGCTGCATGCTGTCGCTCAACAGTGGCATGGCGGTGCTTGACGACGAGTTTGCCGGCAAAGTGCTGATGGTAACCATAAATGGCGACCGGCCTCCCGTCTCACCGGACGACCTTGTCAAAGCTCTTGGCATTGCGCACGACATCCAAATAAGTGACTTGCTCATCGAAGTCTGTCCGCCACTGACTGATTTCTTTGTCAAGTTCTGGACAACTTTCGACTGCAGTCATGTGTTTGAATCTTCCCGGCGTTTGTTCTGCGATGGCGCGCTGGTAAGCTTTGATCGATGGCATCCAGGATGGGGCTCAGTGCCCTCTGAGCTTGAGTTTTTAACAAAGCTTACCTTCCACGGCATGCCTCAACGTGCTTGGAACAACGAGTCCATGAACAAGCTTATCAACGACCTTGGAGGTGAGCTCGTAAGTATGTTTGTTCCTCCAGACAACTGGGCTCTGACGGTTATGGCATGGATGAAGAAGTCGTCCACCATACCAAAGGTGATTGGTGTTGAGATACCGGTGCAGGAACCGGGGTTGTACTATTCGTCTCCACCAAGGCCACCAAAGACCATGTTAGGGATGTACCTGTATCGAGTGTTCGTGCATGTCGAAGAAGTGGTCAATCCATCAATCGAAGTCCTGCCGCCACCGCTGGTGCCAGGGTCCATCGACGACATCCATTATAGGAATAAACGTCAAACTTTCCCCGTGTTGCTCGGAACAATGGATGGCACAGGGCCTACTCCATCGCGTGGCGGAGGACACTACTTCTTTGGGAGAAGATGCAGGGCTGGCTGCCTGGATGTGCTCTAATTTGAGGTAACAACTGAATCATGTCAGATATTAGTTAAATCTGAGCTATGGGTGTGAAGCACCGATATGCCAGTACATTTGATTGTGACTTGTTCTAATTTTGTACCTGAACTTTTTTTAGAAAGGGTTGTACATCAACTTAATGTGCTAGCAGAACTTATTGTGTTGTCTGTCTGTTTTCTTTGCACAACATTCAAGATATTTCCCCGTCATTGATAAAGATGATGAACCGTTATGTACGACTTCGTTGGTTTCAACATAGCCCTACCCGTAGCGATCCACTGCTTCCATCCTGATTGTGCCGCCTGCGTGAAATTTTTGTATGCAAGTTCAGTGTGCTATGATGTTCTATATGATTGTGTCAACTATATAAGTTTTTACTGTGCATCAGCAATGCATATGGCTGAAAGATGTATTTACGAGCATCGACCGATGGGTCTCTCTCTCTCACACACACACACACACACACACGCACACACGCGCGCGCGCGCCGCGCGCGTTCGCGCACGCACAAGTGGGACCCGTTGAATTACTTATTTGCTTGTGACATCTTTTAATTAGGTTCCACTGTAATCCAACTTTTTTCTTAAGTTATTAATTGAGCTCAGTGACTTCAAAAGGTTGTACAGAAGCCTTGTTTGGGCCTTTCCAGCGTCGCTGAATGTGGGCTGAGTAGCCATGTTAGGTTGTACTGTACTACACGGGCCTTTTTTCAACATCAGCAATACAACTGGGCTGACAGTTGTACACAATATCCGGGTCAACTTGTTATTCTCCGCCCCGCTGGGCTACAAACTTTCCTAGGAGGTATGCATTAGGCTTAACAAGAAAATGGACTTTAAGAAATAATAAATGGGATGTAATTATAATAACTGGGCAGTAACTATACACCGAACGCGTAATTAGTTTAAAAAATATATTATTTTTGGAATTTGAAAATTTTAATTTCATTACTTGTTACCCCCGCAATATTTCATTGGATTTTAACATAATACAACTTTATTTTGAAATTATATTTAACCTGACTAGAAATTTCGGATAAAAATATTTCGGATCCCATCAAAATGTGGGAATTTTTTTTTGAATTCTGTTTTGAGCGGTTGTTTGAAATTATTAATCGTTGTCCTAGCTAGAAGTTGGACTTTACTTTTAACAAACTGTAAATGGGCTGTAGTAAATTCCATTAGAATTGAAAAATGAGATGTACATTCTTACAAATCGCAAAAAGGGCTATATGTTCTCTGCCAAATCCGAGCTGTGGGCCTACTAAGTTGATGCGTACCAAGGGATTTGTCAACTTAGTCAATATAAATGATTCTAGCTAAAGTGATCGTATGATGTCCATCCAACGGCAGTAGTGCTTCTTCAACCTCTGGTCTTCTTGCTCCAACCGCCTTAAGCAGCGCTGGTCATGCCGCGTGCTCCTGCCTCCCGTGGCCGGCTGTGATGCCGCGGAGGCCTCACCGCACCGTACTACTCCCACCGCTGGCCAGGCCATCCCTCTACTCACCCACACCCCCTATTATTCTACGGCGACGACAGCCTCACACCGTAGCCGAACCAGTGAACCCTCGTACTCCTCTCTGCGCGGTCTTCCACTGCTGCGTCTTCCCCGGCTCCGCGTCGTCCCCTTCCTAGGCCTCACCGTCGTCCACCGCCCTAGTGCTCTCGGCGCGGCGTGGTCAACATCATCAACGGCCGACTTCCATCGGAAGAGTACTGTACGTGGAGAGGCTGACAACTAGGTCCAGGCGGCCACAAGGAAGTGCCTCCTTATTACGTGCAAAATAATTATTCCTCCCCCTGACAGCAGGGACCCACCGGACAGGCCACCTTATTTCGCAAAAAAAAACGTTTCCCCCCTGACTGCTGGGACCCATCGGACGGGCCACCGTATTTCGTGAAAAAAACGTTCCCCCCGCTGTCAGCTCGGACCTATCGGAAGTGCCTCCTTATTACGCACAAAAAAATGAATACTCCCCCTGCTAGCTCGGACCCACCATGGTGGGAGGCTGACTTGTGGGCCTACTAATTTGACTGGGACGGGGGCCTTTGTCAACTTTAGTCAATATGAACGATTCTAGCTCCGGTGACCGTATGATGTCCATCCAACGGCCGTAGTGCTTCTTCAACCTCTGGTCTTCTTGCTCCAGCCGCCCAAAGCAGCGCCAGTCGTGCCGCATGCTCCTGCCTCCCGTGGCCGCCTGTGCTGCCGCGGAGGCCTCACCGCCCCCTACTATTCCCACCGCTGGCCAGGCCTTGCGGGGACGTCAGCCTCACACCACAGTCGAACCAGTGAACCCTCGTACTTCTATCCACGCGGGCTTCCACTGTTGTGTCTTCCCCGGCTCCGAGTTATCCCCTTCCTAGGCCTCGCCGTCGTCCAGCGCCGTGGTGCGCTCGGCGCGGCGTGGTCAACGTGGTCAAGGAACGACTTCCATCGGACGTGGACTATACATGGAGAGGCTGACAACTGGGTCCACGGCCGCAGCAAGGAAGTGCCTCCTTATTATGCAGAAAATAATGATTCCTCCACCTAACAGCAGGGACCCACCGGACGGGCCACCGTATTCCGTGAAAAAAATGTTTCCCCCCTGACTGCTAGGACCCACCAGCTACATCTTCGCACACAAGGAAGTGCGTCCGGGCAAAAACGATTCACCCCCTGACTGCTGGGACCCACCAGCTACATCTTTGCACGCAAGGAAGTGCCCCCCTGACTGCTTGGACCCACCAGCTACATTTTCGCACGCAAGGAAGTGCCTGACAGTCGGGACCCACCTGGTCGAAGCGTATGTAGCGTTGTCATTCTGGTCGCGAACGTGTACGTACATATATACTGGTCGATGTAGAGGCGCGCACGTGTCGTAGTAGAGGCGCGTACATGTCGTAGAAGAGGCGCGCATGTGTCGTAGTAGAGGCGCGTACATGTCGTAGAAGAGGCGCACATGTAGCATGTACATGTACGTACAGCGGCCAGTGTGCAAGAAAGAAAATATGGCCACGTATGTGTACATACGGGCGGGGTCTCGAATGCCTACTCGCGCATATGTATGGCCAGGGCTCGTGTACATGGCTGGGTCGGAACGGAGAAACAACATCATCGTCGTGTTCATGGGGAGGCAACGGAATGCGTCGTGTTCATGGGGAGGCAACGGATTGCGTCGTGTTCACCAGGAGGCAACGGAACGCGTGGGAGCCAACCGGCTAGGTCGGAACGGAATGCGCCGTCCTGTTCATTGGGAGGGCTTGGACGGAACAGACGATGGAAACGAGGCCTGGCGTACCGCAGATTGGAGGAAACAGCCTTGCGTTCGACCGGCCACGTTTGAAACGGGATCCTGTTCATCGGGAGGGGTCTGGCATACCGCAAAACGAAGGAAACGGACCTCCTACGGTCGAAACGGGGGTCCTATTGATCGGGAGGGGTGTGGCGTACTGCAAAACGGATGAAACGGCCTTGTGTTGGAGCGCTACGGTCGAAACGGGGGTCCTATTGATCGGGAGGGGTGTGGCGTACCGCAAAACGGATGAAACGGACTTGTGTTGGAGTGCTACGGTCGAAACGGGGGTCCTATTCATCGAGAGGGGTGTGGCGTACCGCAAAACGGGACTCCACGGGATACTGTTCATCTCCACCGTCGACCTCCTCCAGCCTCCACGGGCTACCGTCGACCTCCTCCAGCCTCCATGGGCTCCTATTCATCCAGCCTCCATCGCGCGCTACTCCACTGGCTACTGTTCAACCACGCCTCCACGGGCACCCCTCCACTGTCTACTATCCATCCAGCCCTCCACGGGGTCGTCCTGTTCATCCAGCCCTCCACACCATGGGGTCCTGTTCATCCAACCCCCCCCTTCAACGCTCGATGTTCATCCAGAGAGGCACCATCAATCGACTTCAGTTAGCAGCAGTAGCGAAGGAATCGCTCGATCGGGTTCAGTTAACAGCCATTGATCGATCGCTAGGGTTCAGTAACGAGTAGCCTGCAGTGCAATTGCTCGGGTTCAGTTAGAGCCCAACGCCTCGCTCGGGTTTAGTTAGAGCCAACGACTCGCACACACGCGCGTACATGTACGAGAGAACCGCGCATCGCTCGGCCCTCGACCGCCCATCGTAACCGGGAACTCCCCGAAATTTTCCTCGCCCTCGCTTCTACCATGGTTTTTTCCGTCATGGACGGCCCAAAGAATGTCATGCAGTTGCGTCTCTGGCCCGCCCAGGACGAAAAGCCCATTTTCTGTCATGATTTTTTGTCATAGAAGTAGGAGCCCACCACATCTATGATGATACCGGGTTTTGTCACAATTATTGTCATAGAAGTATCATATGTATGACAGAAAAAAATTTCGTTTGGCCCAAAATGTCACGGATGTGTATTTTTTGTAGTGGAGAGAGAGAGAGAGAGAGATCAAACACATAGCTACTGGTACATACCCTCAACCCCGAGGGTGAACAACCTTCTCGTCATGGAGAGCGCCGGGATGATGAAGATGGCCATCGGTGAGGGATCCCGCCTCCGGCACGGTGCTGGAACGGGGTCCCGATTGGTTTTTGGTGGCTACAGAGGCTTGCGGCGGCGGTACTCCTGATCTATTGTGTTCTCCGATGTTTTTAGGGTATATGGACATATATAGGCGAAAGAAGCCAGTCAGGGGAGCCACGAGGGGCCCACGAGGGTGGGGGCGCGCCTCCCTACCTCGTGGCTTCCTCGAAGCTTCCCTCACATGTACTCCAAGTCTCCTGGATTGCTTTTGTTCCAAAAATAACTCTCCCAAAGGTTTCATTCCGTTTGGACTCCGTTTGATATTCCTTTTCTGCGAAACACTGAAATAGGCAAACAAAACAGCAATATGGGTTGGGCCTCCGGTTAATAGGTTAGTCCCAAAAATGATATAAAAGTGTATAACAAAGCCCATAAACATCCAAAACAGGTAATATAATAGCATGGAACAATCAAATATTATAGATACGTTGGAGACGTATCAAGCATCCCCAAGCTTAATTCCTGCTCGTCCTCGAGTAGGTAAATGATAAAAACAGAATTTTTGATGTGGAATGCTACCTAGCATATTTCTCAATGTAATTTCTTTATTGTGGCATGAATGTTCAGATCCAAATGATTCAAGATAAAAGTTCATATTGGCATGAAAACAATAATACTTCAAGCATGCTAACAAAGCAATCATGTCTTCTCAAAATAACATGGCTAAAGAAAGCTATCCCTACAAAATCATATATTCTGGCTCTGCTCTATCTTCATCACACAAAGTATTTAATCATGCACAACCCCGATGATAAGCCCAGCAATTGTTTCATACTTTTATGTTCTCAAACTTTTTCAACTTTCACGCAATACATGAGCGTGAGCCATGGACATAGCACTATATGTGGAATAGAATGGTGGTTGTGGAGAAGACAAAAAAGGAGAAGATAGTCTCACACCAACTAGGCGTATGGAGATGCCCATTAATAGATATCGATGTGAGTGAGTAGGGATTGCCATGCAACGGATGCACTAGAGCTATAAGTGTATGAAAGCTCAACAAAAGAAACTAAGTGGGTGTGCATCCAACTTGCTTGCTCACGAAGACCTAGGGCATTTTGAGGAAGCCCATCATTGGAATATACAAGCCAAGTTCTATAATGTAAAATTCCCACTAGTATATGAAAGTGACAACATAGGAGACTCTCTATCATGAAGACCATGGTGCTACTTTGAAGAACAAGTGTGGAAAGAGGATAGTAACATTGTCCCTTCTCTCATTTTCTCTCATGTTTTGGGCCGTTCTATTTTTTTATGGCATTTCTCCTTTTTTGGGCCTTTTTTATGGCCTTTCTCTTTTTTTATAAAGTCTGTAGTCCCATCCCGACTTGTGGGGGAATCATAGTCTCCATCCTTTCCTCACTTGGGACAATGCTCTAATAATGAAGATCATCACACTTTTATTTACTTACAACTCATGAATTACAACTCAATACTTAGAACAAAATATGACTCTATGTGGATGCCTCCGGCGGTGTACCGGGATATGCAATGAATAAAGAGTGACATGTATGAAAGAATTATCAAGGTGGCTTTGCCACAAATACGATGTCAACTACATGATCATGCAAAAGCAATATGACAATGATGGAGCGTGTCATAATAAACGGAACGGTGGAAAGTTGCATGGCAATATATCTCAGAATGGCTATGGAAATGCCATAATAGGTAGGTATGGTGGCTGTTTTGAGGAAGGTATATGGTGGGTGTATGGTACCGGCGAAAGTTATGCGGCACAAGAGAGGCTAGCAATGGTGGAAGGGTGAGAGTGCGTATAATCCATGGACTCAACATTAGTCATAAAGAACTCATATACTTATTGCAAAAATCTACAAGTTATTGAAACAAAGTACTACGCGCATGCTCCTGGGGGGATAGATTGGTAGGAAAAGACCATCGCTCGTCCCCGACCGCCACTCATAAGGAAGACAATAAATAAATAAATTATGCTCCAACTTCATCACAAAGCGGTTCACCATACGTGCATGCTACTGGAATCACTAACTTCAACACAAGTATTGTTTAAATTCACAAATACTTTAACTAGCATGACTCTAATATCACCATCCTCATATCTCAAAACAATTATCAAGCATCAAATTGATCATAGCATCCAATTCACTTTCTATGATAGTTTTTATTATACCCTACTTGGATGCCCATCATATTAGGACCAATATTATAACCATATCAAATACCATGCTGTTCTAAAAGACTCTCAAAATAATATAAGTGAAGCATGAGAGATCAACAATTTCTACAAAATAAAGCAACCGACGTGCTCTAAAAGATATAAGTGAAGCACTAGAGAAAATGACAAACTACTCCGAAAGATATAAGTGAAGATCAATGAGTAGTCGAATAATTATGCAACTATGTGAAGACTCTCTAACATTTAAGAATTTCAGATCTTGGGATATTATTCAAACAGCAAGCAAAGCAAAACAAAATGACGCTCCAAGCAAAACACATATCATGTGTTGAATAAAAATATAGCTCCAAGTAAAGTTACCGATGAACGAAGACAAAAGAAGGGATGCCATCCGGGGCATCCCCAAGCTTAGGCTCTTGGTTGTACTTGAATATTACCTTGGGGTGCATTGGGAATCCCCAAGCTTAAGCTCTTGCCACTCCTTATTCCATAGTCCATCGAATCTTTACCCAAAACTTGAAAACTTCACAACACAAAACTCAACAGAAAACTCGTAAGCTCCGTTAGTATAAGAAAATAAATCACCACTTAGGTACTGTTATGAACTCATTATAAATTCATATTGGTGTAATATCTACTGTATTCCAACTTTTATATGGTTCATACCCTCCGATACTACTCATAGATTCATCAAAATAAGCAAACAACACATAGAAAACAGAATCTATCAAAAACAGAACAGTCTATAGTAATCTGTATCAAACGTATACTTCTAGAGCTCCAAAAATTCTACCAAATTAGGAAACCTGAGAAATATGTGTACCAATTCAGAGGAAAAAGAATCAGATCAAAATCACGTTTCTGTGAATTATGAAAACTAATTTACTAGGTGCAAAAGTTTCTGATTTTCAGCAGGATCAACATAACTATCACCGTAAGCTATCCTAAAGACTTACTTGGCACTTTATTGAAACAAAAGCTATAGAACATGATTAATAAAGTAGCATAATCATGTGAACACACAAAAACAGTAAAGGTAAATATTGGGTTGTCTCCCAACAAGCGCTTTTCTTTAATGCCTTTCAGCTAGGCATGATGATGACAATGATGCTCACATAAAAGATAAGAATTGAAACATAACGGGAGCATCATGAAGCATATGACTAGCACATTTAAGCCTAACCCACTTCCTATGCATAGGTATTTTGTGAGCAAACAACTTATGGGAACAATAATCAACTAGCATAGGAAGGCAAAACAAGCATAACTTCAAGATTTTAAGCACATAGAGAGGGAACTTGATATTATTGCAATTCCTACAAGCATATGTTCCTCCCTCATAATAATTTTCAGTAGCGATAATGAATGAACTCAACAATATAACCAGCGCATAAATCATTCTTTCCATGATCTACTTGCATAGAAAATTTACTACTCTCCACATAAGCAAAATTCTTCTTATTCGGAATAGTGGGAGTATCATAAGAGAGTCGAATACTAAAAATTGTTTCCACATTAAAAGAGTAATGTTCAGAAAAAGGATAATAATAATCATGACAAGTTTTATAAATATAATCATCACTACTTCTTATAGCATAAGTTTCATCACAATAATCATCATAAGTAGCAACTTTGTTCTCATCATAATCGATTGAAACCTCTTCCAAGGTAGTGGAATCACCACTAAATAAAGTCATGACCTCTCCAAATCCACTTTCATATTCATCACAATAAGATTCAACATCCTCCAAAATAGTGGGATCATTACTTCCTAAAGTTGACACTCTTCCAAACCCACTTTCATCAATATAATCATCATAAGTAGGAGGCATGCTATCATCATATCAATTTTGCATATCAAAACTTGGGAGGCTAAAAAATATCATCTTCATTACACGTAGCATCCCCAAGCTTGGGACAAACATTAATTGCAGCAAATATATTCTCAAACATGTCACTCTCATCAAACATAGCATCCCCAAGCTTGGGCCTTTTCATATCATAAGCACAATCACTCTCATCATTAATAGTATGGATAGCACCAATAGTATATCAATTATCATCATCACAATGAGTAGTAGGAGCAATATCATTTGGGAGGGGTACCTTTCTACCTTTGCTTCTCCGTCTTTTCTTTTTCTTCTTCACATCATGTATGGGTTCAACCCTCTTCTTTGAGCTCCTTATTAATGAGATTGGTTGAGTAGAAAGCTCCTCCTCGTTACCTGATTCATCATAAGAAATAATAGGAGGATATTGGGAAGTTTCTTCCCTTTCATTAGTATTCTCTTCATCTTCTATTTGCTTTCTTTTCTTTATGTAATTGGCAATATAAGGATTTTCAATGCAATTCACCGCACAATACATATAAATTTCCTCTAGATCAATATCAAGAAATTTCTTAAGGTTAAATTCTGGAATATGCTTAGTTAAACGTTTCATTTCTTCATAATCCAAAAGCAAACTAAGTTCATTATGATGCGCAAGGGAAATCAAGTCATCACAATTTTTGGACACGATTCGATCATGAAATAATTTGCATCGAAGATTTAAATGACCATGTTCATTGCAAAGTTCACAAGTACGGTTAAGATATTTAAAATTTTCAGCACTCACATCTAGCCTTTCTTGCAACCATTTAGTTTCTAAATACTTATGCCTCTTGCAAAATCTATCTTCTCTATTTGGTGTGTACTTCCAAACCCAATGCACTCCACAAAAATTGACATGCTTATAGGAGACATTTTCATCGTGACTAGTGCAATCATCATTAGTACTATGGATATTCAAAGAGTTCATACTAACAACATTGAAATCATGCTCATCATTCAAAGATTTAGTGCCAAACATTTTACAGATTTCTTCTTCTAGCACTTGAGCACATTTTTCCTTTCCATCATTCTCACGAAAGATATTAAAAAGATGAAGCGTATGAGGCAAACTCAATTCCATTTTTTTGTAGTTTTCTTTTATATACTAAACTAGTGATAAAACAAGAAACAAAAAGATTCGATTGCAAGATCTAAAGATATACCTTCAAGCACTCACCTCCCCGGCAACGACACCAGAAAAGAGCTTGATGTCTACTATGCAACCTTCTTCTTGTAGACGTTGTTGGGCCTCCAAGTGCATGGGTTTGTAGGACAGTAGCAAATTTCCCTCAAGTGGATGACCTAAGGTTTATCAATCTGTGGGAGGCGTAGGATGAAGATGGTCTCTTTCAAACAATCCTGCAACCAAATGACAAAGAGTCTCTTGTGTCCCCAACACACCCAATACAATGGTAAATTGTATAGGTGCAATAGTTCGGCGAAGAGATGGTGATACAAGTGCAATATGGATGGTAGATATAGGTTTTTGTAATATGAAAATATAAAAACAGCAAGGTAACTAATGGTAAAAGTGAGCGCAAACGGTATTGCAATGCTAGGAAACAAGGCCTAAGGTTCATACTTTCACTAGTGCGAGTTCTCTCAACAATAATAACATAATTGGATCATATAACTATCCTTCAACATCATAAAGAGTCACTCCAAAGCCACTAATAGCGGAGAACAAACAAAGAGATTATGGTAGGGTACGAAACCACCTCAAAGTTATCCTTTCTGATCGATATATTTAAGAGTCCGTAGTAAAATAACATGAAGCTATTCTTTCCGTTCGATCTATCATAGAGTTTGTATTAGAATAACACCTTAAGACACAAATCAACCAAAACCCTAATGTCACCTAGATACTCCAATGTCACCTCAAGTATTCGTGGGCATGATTATACGATATGCATCACACAATCTCAGATTCATCTATTCAACCAACACAAAGTACTTCAAAGAGTGCCCCAAAGTTTCTACCAGAGAGTCAAGACGAAAATGTGTGCCAACCCCTATGCATAGGTTCCCAAGGTCACGGAACCCGCAAGTTGATCACCAAAACATACATCAAGTGGATCACGTGAATATCCCATTGTCACCACAGATAAGCACGGCAAGACATACATCAAGTGTTCTCAAATCCTTAAAGACTCAATCTGATAAGATAACTTCAAACAGAAACTCAATTCATTACAAGAGAGTAGAGGGGGAGAAACATCATAAGATCCAACTATATTAGCAAAGCTCGCGATACATCAAGATCGTATCACCTCAAGAACACGAGAGAGAGAGATCAAACACATAGCTACTGGTACATACCCTCAGCCCCGAGGGTGAACTACTCCTTCCTCGTCATGGAGAGCGTCGAGATGATGAAGATGGCCACCGGTGAGGGATCCCCCCTCCGGCAGGGTGCCGGAACAGGGTCCCGATTGGTTTTTCCTGGCTACAGAGGCTTGCGGCGGTGGAACTCCAGATCTATTGTGTTCTCCGGTGTTTTTAGGGTATATGGACATATATAGGAGAAAGAAGTCGGTCAGGGGAGCCACAAGGGGCCCACGAGGGTGGGGTCGTGCCTCCCTGCCTCGTGGCTTCCTCAAAGCTTCCCCGACGTCTACTCCAAGTCTCCTGGATTGCTTCCGTTCCAAAAATAACTCTCCCGAAGGTTTCATTCCATCTGGACTCCACTTGATATTCCTTTTCTGCGAAACACCGAAATAGGCAAAAATAACAGCAATATGGGTTGGGCCTCCGGTTAATAGGTTAGTCCCAAAAATGATATATAAAGTGTATAACAAAGCCCATAACATCCAAAACAGGTAATACAATAGCGTGGGACAATCAAAAATTATAGATGCGTTGGAGACGTATCAGTGTGTAGAGAGAGGGGCGGCCAGGGAAGGCCGCGCGTCCCCTCCCTCTTGGGTCCAAAATGGACCAGGGAAGGGGCGGTGGCGCCCCCCTTTCCTTCTACCTCTCACTCTCCTTCTTTCCCCGTCTCTCCCTCTTGGTGGAATCCTACTAGGACTAGTAGTCCTAGTAGGACTCTCCTTGTGGGGCGCGCCCTAGCAGGGCTGGCCGGCCTTCCCTTGCTCCTTTATATACGGGGGCAGAGGGGCACCCTAGAACACACAAGTTTCTCTCCCAACCGTGTGCGATGCCCCCCTCCATAGTTACATGATAACCCACAAGTATAGGGGATCAATTATAGCTCTTTTCGATAAGTAAGAGTGTCGAACCCAATGAGGAGTAGAAGGAAATGACAAGTAGTTTTCACTAAGATGATGTCTGCAAGTGCTGAAACTGTAAGTAGCGAGTAGCTTGATAGCAAGATAATTTGTAACGAGCAAGTAATGATAGTAACAATAAGTATGCAGCAAGGTAGTACGATCCTTTTTAGACAAAGGACAGGCCAAAACGGTATCTTATAACAAGCAAAGCGTTCTTGAGGGTACACAGGAATTTCATCTAGTTACTTTCATTATGTTGGTCTGATTTGTGTTCGCTACTTTGATAATTTGATATGTGGGTGGACCGGTGCTTTGGTGTTGTTCTTACTTGAACAACCCTCCTACTTATGATTAACCCTCTCGCAAGCATCCGCAACTACGAGAAAAGTATTAAGAATAAATTCTAACCATAGCATTAAACTCTAGGGTCCAATCGGTCCCTTACAGAATAGTGCATAAACTAGGGTTTAAGTTTCTGTCACTCTCGCAACCCACCATCTATTTACTACTCGACAATGCATTCCCTTAGGCCCAAATATGGTGAAGTGTCATGTAGTCGACGTTCACATGACACCACACTAAGGGAATCACAACATACAAACTATCGAAATATCGAACACATATCAAATTCACATGATTACTTGCAACACGATTTATCCCGTGACCTCAAGAACAAAAGTAACTACTCACAAATGATAAACATGCTCAAGATTAGAGGGGTATTGAATAACATAATGGATCTGAACATATAATCTTCCCCCAAATAAACCATATAGTAATCAACTACAAGATGTAATCAACACTACTAGTCACCCACGGGCACCAATCTATAGTTTTGATACAAAGATTGAACGCAAGATATGAACTAGGGTTTGAGAGGAGTTGGTGCTGTGAAGATGTTGATGAAGATGGCCCTCCCCAAGATGGGAGAGTTGTAGGTGATGACTATGACGAAGATTTCCCCCTCCGGGAGGGAAGTTCCCCCGGCAGAATCGCTCCACCAGAGGGCAAAAGTGCTCCTGCCCAAGTTCCGCCTCGATACAGCGGCGCTTCGTCCTGAATGTCCTCCCCTGATTTTTTTCTAGGTCAAAATTACTTATATACCAAAATATGGGCATCGGAGGTGGGACGAGGAGGGCACAACCCACCAGGGCGTGCCTGGGCTCCCTGGCGCGCCCAGGTGGGTTGTGCCCACCTGATGGGCCCCCTCTGGTAGATATTTGCGCCAATATTTCTTAAATAATCAATAAAAATTATCCGTGGAGGTTCAACTTGTTTGGAGTTGTGCAGAATAGGTAGCCTGACGTAGCTTTTTCAGGTCCAAATTTCCAGCTGCCAGAATTCTCCCTCTTGGTGTGTACCTTGCAAATTATGAGAGAAAAGGCATTTGAATTACTCCAAAAAGCGTTATTATGGATAAAAATATTATAAATAATAGTAAGAAAACATGATGCAAAATGGATGTATCAACTCCCCCAAACTTAGACCTCGCTTGTCCTCAAGAAAAGCCGAAATCAAAGAACATGTCCACATGCTTTGAGAGAGAGGTGTTGATAAAAACAAAAATATGGACATAGAAGCATCATGTTGATTATTATAACATCAACAAAATTGAACAAAGGAATTTTATCATTAAACTCGCATCATATACTTCCCATGAATAAGTAACAATTCATCACATAATCGAAGTATAAAGCGGAAACTTTATTTAAAACCAACAAACTATGCTCTCGGTCAACTTTGCAACTACAATTTATCATCTTTTCAGGAAGAGTCATGTGTCGGAGCCTTCTAGCAAGTCCACATACTCAACCATCATATAGTCTTCTATGATTGCTAACACTCACCTCGTACCCTTGAGCAAAACATTTCAACCGGACACCTAAAAAGATAGGGGCTCATAGTTTCGCCTCCCAACATACTCACCTCAAGGGTGATGTCAACAATAATAACTCATGCTATCTATATTCAATTGGACATATGTTCCTAGATCTTTCCTCACCACATGATCCTTGCCAAAAGAGAAAATAAAAAGGAATAGAAGGAAAACTTTGACTCTTTGCATAAAAGTAAATACATAAAAGTACAAGATAGGCCCTTCGCAGAGGGAAGCAGAGGTTGCCATGCGCTTATTTGTTTGCATGCTCAATCCCATAGTGCAAGAGAACGTCACATTGTATTGCCCCTTAAGATTACAACCTTTATTATGCAGTCTGTCGCTTTTATTTTTTGGCATCCAAGTTTGTACAACGCTCAATTTTCTCTTACAATAAATGATCTCACATATTAAGAAGCAATTTTTATTGCCTTTTTGCACCGATGACAACTTACTTGAGGAATCTTGCTCAATCCATAGGTAGGTATGGTGGACACTTGAAAAAAAAATTGGTTTAAGAGTTTTGGATGCACAAGTAGTATCTCTACTTGGTGCGGAATTTTTGGTTAGCAAAGATATGGGACAAGCATCACATGTTAAATGATCTATGACAATATGACTTCTATGTGAATATAAATATACATAAATCATTAAGTTGTCTTCCTTGTCCAACGTCAACAATTTTGGCATATAATATTTTGATGAGGGCTCACAATCACAAAATATTTCTAGGATAGTATATTTATATGTGAATCTTCTCTTCCCTTATTAATTCTTTCATGAGTTGCATCATTGACTAATGCTCTGTTTGTCAATCTCTAATAAAATTTCCTACTTATACTTTTCCTTATGTGGTGCTATCACCTACCATAGGATTAGTATATGATCTTATTGATTTATTTCCTTTCTTTTATTTATTTATTTTTTCTTCCTTTCTTATTTCTTTTCTTTATTTGCAACATGAAAGTAAAGAAAGCAAAACTCAGACTAACTTTATTATATAGCTTGCACACGATTATGAGGGTAGATCACTAAGCAGACTCTCAAATAAGAAAGGATTGAACTAACTTTATTTCATCTAAAGCAAAAAAGATTGAACTAAGATAAGTAAAGCAAAAAGATGGTGGGATGATACGATACCGGGGCACCTCCCCCAAGCTTGGCGGAATCCAAGGGGAGTGCCCATACCCGATACTCAGTTCTCCCTTGATGGTAAAGAAGTTTCTTCTTCCTCCTCGGCCAATAGTGCTTGTGTTGTCACCGGGGATGGATTTATGGTAGCTTCCTTTCTTGATAAATCTGACCAGGAACAACAAGAAAAGAGAACAGAGGATTTCTTTGCAATACGGTGGTTAACAGGTTCGGGAAGTATATATAAAAAATTTATCTTGCAGGACAGGTATACAGAAGAAAAACAGAGTCCGAAAAGTGCCCCAGGTGGGCACAACCCACTTGGGCGCGCCAGGCATGCCTGGCACGCCCTGGTATCTTATGCCCACCAGGATACGTCTCCTGGGAGTTTCTTTATTTCCAAAATTCTAAAATATTCCAACACAAACAAAAAATATTTTTGTGGATTTTTCGGAGACCGTTTACTTACCGTATTACGTACCTCCTTATTTTGACGATTCTGGGGTGTTCCGAAAGGACTCTTTTATGTGTTCCTCCAGTGTCAAAGTTTGGATAATATTACTTTCAACATTGACAGGCATACCTGATATATAATGCTTTATTCGTTGCCCATTGACAACCTTCGGGGTAGTGCCTTCAAAATTATTTATTTTGATGGCTCCAGACCGGTAAACCTCCTCGATGACATATGGGCCTTCCCATTTCGAAGGAGCTTTCCTGCAAATAATCTAAAACGAGAGTTGTACAAAAGAACATATTCTCCGCCTTTGAACTCACGCTTTTGGATTCTTTTGTCATGCCATCTTTTAACTTTCTCTCTGAATAATTTTGCATTTTCATAAGCCTGTGTTCTCCATTCATCTAAAGAGCTAATATCAAATAACCTCTTTCTACCAGCAAGTTTGAAATCATAGTGGAGTTCTTTCATTGCCCAGTATGCTTTATGCTCTAACTCAAGAGGCAAATGACAAGCTTTTCTATAAACCATTTTATAAGGAGACATACCCATTGGATTTTTATATGTTGTTCTATAAGCCCAAAGTGCATCATCTAGTTTCTTAGACCAATTCTTCCTGGACCTATTGACAGTCTTTTGCAAAATTAATTTTATTTCCCTATTGCTAAGTTCAACTTGACCACTAGACTGAGGATGATAAGGTGATGCAATTCTATGGTTAACATCATACTTGGCAAGCATTTTACAAAAAGCACCATGAATAAAGTGTGAACCACCATCAGTCATTAAATATCTAGGGACTCCAAACCTTGGGAAAATAACTTCCTTAAGCATTTTAATAGAGGTGTTGTGATCAGCACTACTAGTTGGAATAGCTTCTACCCATTTAGTAACATATTCAACAACAACCAAAATATGTGTATACCCATTAGAGGAAGGAAAAGGTCCCATGTAATCAAATCCCCGAACATCAAATGGTTCAACAAGTGAATAATTCATAGGCATTTCTGGACGCTTACCAATATTACCTATTCATTGGCATTCATCACAAGATGAGAGAAACTTACGGGCATCCTTGAAGAGAGTAGGCCAATAAAATCTAGATTGCAATACCTTGTGAGTAGTTCTATCTCCAACATGATTCCCTCCATAAGCCTCGGAGTGGCATTTCCGTAGGATTTGTCCTTGTTCATGCTCAGGTACACAATGTCTGATAATACCATCTACTCCTTCTTTATATAGATGTGGGTCATCCCAAAAGTAATGTCTTAAATCATAGAAGATTTTTTTCTTCTGTTGGTAAGTAAAGCTAGGAGGTAAATATTTAGCAACAATGTAATTAGCATAATCAGCATACCACGGGGTACTATTAGCAACATTTATTGCAGCTAACTGCTCATCAAGAAAACTATCATCAATAGGTAGTGGGTCATCACGCACATTTTCAAGCCTAGACAACTTATCACTACGGGGTTCTCAGCTCCTTTTCTATCCATAATATGTAAATTAAATTCTTGTAACAAGAGAAACCAACGAATAAGTCTAGGTTTAGCATCTTTCTTTTCCATAAGATATTTAATAGCAGCATGGTCTGTGTGAAGAGTTACTTTGGAATCAACAATATAAGGTCTAAATTTCTCACAAGCAAACACCACTGCTAAAAATTCTTTTTTAGTAGTAGCATAATTTCTTTGAGCACTGTCTAGAGTTTTACTAGCATAATGAATAACATTCAATTTCTTATCAACTCTTTGTCCTAGAACAACACCAACAACATAATCACTAGCATCACACATAATTTCAAAAGGCAAGTTACAATCAGGTGGTTGAACAATAGGTGCAGAAATTAAGGCTTTCTTGAGTGTTTCAAAGGCTTCTAAACAATCATCATCAAAAACAAAAGGAACATCCTTTTGCAAAAGACTAGTAAGAGGCCTAGACATTTTAGAGAAGTCTTTAATCAATCTCTTATAGAAACAAGCATGACCTAGGAAACTACAAATACCTTTGATGTCCTTAGGACATGGCATTTTCTCAATTGCATCAATCTTAGCTTGGTCCACTTCAATACCTCTTTCAGAAATTTTATGACCCAAGACAATGCCCTCATTAACCATCAAGTGGCACTTCTCCCAATTCAAGACAAGATTTGTTTGTTCGCATCTCTACAAAACTCGCTCAAGATTGCTTAAATAATCATCAAAGGACTTCCCATAAACATAAAAGTCATCCATGAAAACCTCAACAATCTTTTCACAAAAGTCAGAGAATATAGCAGTCATACATCTTTGAAAGGTAGCAGGTGCATTACATAAACCGAAAGGCATACGTCTATAAGAAAATGTTCCAAAAGGACAAGTAAAAGTGGTCTTTTCTTGATTAGATTGTAAAACAGGTATTTTTCAAAAGCCAGAGTATCCATCAAGGAAGAAAAATTGTGTGTGCTTAGATAGTCTTTCTAACATTTGATCAATAAAAGGCAGAGGGTAATGATCTTTTCTAGTAGCTTTATTCAATTTTCTATAATCAATAACCATTCTATAGCCCGTGACAATTCTTTGTGGAATAAGCTCATTCTTATCATTAGGAACAACAGTAATACCTCCCTTCTTAGGGACACAATGAACATGACTTACCCATTTACTATCAACTATAGGATAGATTATACCTTCTTCCAAAAGTTTTAATATTTCCGTTCTCACCACTTCTTTCATCTTCGGATTTAACCGACGTTGATGATCAACAACTGGTTTAGCATCAGGTTCCATATTAATTTATGCTGACATAGAGTGGGACTAATGCCCTTAAAATCATCAAGAGTATACCCAATAGCAGCTCAGTGCTTCCTTAGAACTTTCAATAATCTTTCTTCTTCATGTTCTGAAAAGTTAGCATTGATAATAATAGGATATATCTTCTTTTCATCAAGATAAGCATATTTCGAAGTGTCTGGCAAAGGTTTTAATTCAAACACAGGGTCACCCTTAGATGGAGGAGGACCTCCAAGCGTTTCAATAGGCAAATTGTGTTTAAGCAAAGGACGTTGTTCAAAGAAGATCTTATCTATTTCATTTCTTTCATGCATATGTAAATCATTCTCATGGTCTAGCAAGTATCGCTCTATAGGATCAGTAGGTGGCACATCAAAAGAAGCAAGACCAATTACTTCATCCTTACTAGGAAATTCTTTTTCATGATAATTTCTACTGAACTTGGAAAAATTAAACTCGTGAGATTCATCACGAAAGCTAACACCGATAGTTTGTTTCTTACAATTTATTTTAGCATTGACGGTGTTCAAGAAAGGTCTACCAAATATAATGGGACACAATTTATCTTGTGGGGTGGTAAGAACAAGAAAATCAGTAGGGTATTTTATCTTCCCACACAAGATTTCAACATCTATAAGAATCCCAATGGGTGATATAGTATCCCTATTAGCAAGTTTAATAGTAACATCAATGTCTTCTATTTCAGCAGGTGCTATTTCATCTCTAATTTCTTCATATAAGGAGTGGGGAATGTCACTCACACTAGCACCCATGTCACATAAACCATAATAATAGTGATCTCCTATTTTAACTGAAACAACAGGCATGCCAACAATTGGTCTATGTTTATCTTTCCCCTCTGGCTTGACAATTCTAGCAGCTTCTTCACAAAAGTAAATAACATGCCCATCCATATCTTCTTCCAAGAGATCTTTAACCATAGCAATGTCAGGTTCTACTTTAATTTTTTCATCAGGTTTAGGTGTTCTAACATAGCTTTTATTAACCACAGTTGAAACTTTAGCATGTTCTTTTATCCTAACAGGGAAAGGTGGTTTCTCAATATAAGTAGAAGGAATAACTGGATCAACATTATAAAGTATAGTTTGTTCTTTAACTGGTACTGGTTCTTTAATTTCATATTTAATAGGTGGGTGATATTTAACCCACTTCTCTTTAGGAAGTTCAACATGAGTAGCAAATGATTCACAAAAGGAGGCTACTATATCAGAGTCAAGTCCATATTTAGTGCTAAACTTTTGAAAAGCGTCAGTATCCATAAAAGATTTAACACAATCATAGTTAAGCTTTATACCTGACTCTTTAACTTCGTCAAGTTCCCAATCTTTAGAGTTGCATTTAATTCTTTCCAAAAGATCCCATCGGAATTCAATAGTCTTCTTCATAAAAGAACCAGTACATGAAGTATCGAGCATGGTTTGATCATTACGAGAAAGCCGAGCATAGAAATTTTGAATAATGATTTCTCTTGAGAGCTCATGATTGGGGCATGAATAAAACATCAACTTAAGCCTCCCTCAAGCTAGAGCGATACTTTATCCTTCATGAGGCCAAAAATTATATATATAATTCCGATCATGATGAACTAGATGCATAGGATTTCTTTTTGATGGAACTCCAATTTCAAACGATTCCAATTCCATGATCCAATATCATCGCATACCCTATACCATGACAATGCTTTTCCCTTCAAAGATAAAGGGAAAACCTTTTTCATCACTTCATCCCTGGGTAAACCTGCAAGCTTAAACAATACACAAATTGGTTCCACATGTATCAAGTGCATATCAGGATGTTCAGTTCCATGTCCTGCATAAGGATTAGCTACCAGTTGTTCTATCATACCCGAAGGAATTTCATATTAAATATTTTCAGTAGGTGCAGTATGTGCAGGCATAACTAATTGTAGTTCCGTATGAGGTGAAGATACCCCGAACAAACCCCTCAAAGGATTGTTTTCCATGGTAACAAGTGACAATAAATTTCAGCACACTATATAAATGTTTCCTTACCGAATTCCACTTACCAAAGGCACTTCACTCCCCCGCAACGGCACCAGAAAATAGCCTTGATGACCCACAAGTATAGGGGATCAATTGTAGCTCTTTTCGATACGTAAGAGTGTCGAACGCAACGAGGAGTAGAAGGAAATGACAAGTAGTTTTCAGTAAGATGATGTTTGCAAGTGCTGAAACTGTAAGTAGCGAGTAGTTTGATAGCAAGATAATTTGTAACGAGCAAGTAATGATAGTAACAATAAGTATGCAGCAAGGTAGCCCGGTCCTTTTTAGACAAAGGACAGGCCAAAATGGTCTCTTATAACAAGCAAAGCGTTATTGAGGGTACACGGGAATTTCATCTACTTACTTTCATCATGTTGGTTTGATTTGTGTTCACTACTTTGATAATTTGATATGTGGGTGGACCAGTGCTTAGGTGTTGTTCTTACTTGAACAACCCTCATACTTATGATTAACCCTCTCGCAAGCATACACAACTACAAGAAAAGTATTAAGAATAAATTCTAACCATAGCATTAAACTCTAGGATCCAATCAGTCCCTTATGGAATAGTGTATAAATGGGGGTTTAAGTTTCTATCACTCTCACAACCCACCATCTATTTACTACTCCACAATGCATTCCCTTAGGCCCAAATATGGTGAAGTGTCATGTAGTCGACGTTCACATGACACCACTAAGGGAATCACAACATACATACTATCAAAATATCGAACACATATCAAATTCACATGATTACTTGCAACATGATTTCTCCCGTGACCTCAAGAAAAAAAGTAACTACTCACAAATGATAAACATGCTCAAGATGAGAGGGGTATTGAATAACATAATGGATCTGAACAGATAATCTTCCACCAAATAAACCATATAGTAATCAACTACAAGATGTAATCAACACTACTAGTCACCCACGGGCACCAATCTATAGTTTTGATACAAAGATTGAACGCAAGAGATGATCTAGGGTTTGAGAGGAGTTGGTGCTATGAAGATGTTGATGAAGATGGCCCTCCCCAAGATGGGAGAGTTGTAGGTGATGACAATGACGATGATTTCCCCCTCCTGGAGGGAAGTTCCCCCGGCAGAATCGCTCTGTCGGAGGGCAAAAGTGCTCCTGCCCAAGTTCCTCCTCGAGACGGCGGCGCTTTGTCCCGAATGTCCTCCCTGATTTTTTTATCGGTCAAAATGACTTATATACCAGAAGATGGGTGAGGGAGTCCTAGATTAAGGGGTCCTCGGACAGCCGGACTATATACATGGGTTGGACTATTGGGCTATGAAGATACAAGACAGAAGACTTTGTCCCGTGTCCGGATGGCACTCTCCTTTGCGTGGATGGCAAGCTTGGTGATTCGGATATGTAGATTCCTTTCTCTGTAACCGAGTTTGTGTAACCCTATCCCCCTCCGGTGTATATATAAACCGGAGGGTTTAGTCCGTAGGGAGGACAACAATCATAATCTCATAGGCTAGGCTTCTAGGGTTTAGCCATTACGATCTCGTGGTAGATCAACTCTTGTAATACTCATATTCATCAAGATCAATCAAGCAGGAAGTAGGGTATTAACTCAATAGAGAGGGCCCGAACCTGGGTAAACATTGTGTCCCCCGCCTCCTGTTACCATTAGCCTTAGACGCACAGTTCAGGACCCCCTACCCGAGATCCGCCGGTTTTGACACCGACATTGGTGCTTTCATTGAGAGTTCCGTTGCATCGTCACCAAAAGGCTGGATGGCTCCATCAATCATCTACAACAACGCAGCCCGGGGGAAGATCTTCCTCCCCGAACAGATCTTCATATTCGGCAGCTTCGCACTGCGGGCCAACTCACTTGGCCATCTAGAGCAGATCGATAGCTACGCCCCTGGCCGTCAGGTCAGATTTGGAAGTCTAAATTTTGTGGCCGATATCCGTGGAGACTTGATCTTCGATGGATTTGAGCCCATGATGGTTGTCCCCTGCCACCACGATGAACATGACCTAAATCTGTCATCTGGCCGCGCTCAGGAGATAGCACCCGTAACTGCTCTGGCCCTAGATCCAGAGCGGACCGCGCTGTCCACGGATGGGAAGCTCAACCCCGCCACGTAAGCCACAGACTCAGCAGCGTTCGAGCCGCACACGGACCCAACATCGAGCTGGGCTTGTGTCACTGGAACCTCGGATTTGTCTCTGGCCAAAGGTTTTGGACAGCGTGCATCCGCGTCCATCGAACCTGATTGGGCGCCGATCTTGGAGTTCAGCTCTGCGGACATCTTTCAGCACTCACCTCAAGGCGATGTGTTAAACTCATTGAAATCCCTCTCCTTGTTAGGGGACTCTTGGCCGAACTAGGTCCGGCTTGAAGGGGAAGCGGGTGACGAAGAACTTCGTTTCCCACCCACCACCCAGTTTATAGCCACTGTCGATGATTTAACCGACATGCTTGATTACGACTCCGAGGACATTGACGGTAGGGACGACGATGCCGGATAGGAACAGGAACCACCGCCTACAGAGTGTTGGACAGCCACATCCTCATACGACATATACATGGTGGACACACCTAAAGATAAGGAGGCGGACGACGATAAAAGTATGCTTGTCGATGAACCTCCCAAGCATCGGCGTCAGAAGCGCCGACCTCGAACCGGCAAAAGGAAAAATAGCAACATTGTCACAGATGATGATGATAATCAGGACCAAGCCGAAGACCCGCAGACCCAGCGTTGGAGCAGGACGTACGAGAGGATGGCGAACACAGTCCGGGGATGTTGTCTGACCACAGTGATGCCAAAGATAGCAACTATCAACTTGTCTCCGAGAGGAGATCAGCTTGGGCGACGACGAACTCATCGTCCCAAAAGAACCATTAGAACAAGAACGCCTCCATTAAAGGCTCATCGCCACTGCAAGGAGCCTGAAGAAGCAGAAGTAGCGGCTTAAAGCCGCATAGGATATGCTCAATGACAGATGGAATGAAGTGCTAGACGCTGAGGAAAAATATGGCGGTAATCGCCAAACAAAGACCTATCCTAAGTGTAAGATGCTGCCCGAATTCGACGACGAGGCTATTGTGCCTACACCACCGAAAAACAATATGGCTGACAAGCCAGACCGACCACCTCGTGGTCGAGACAGAGCGGCCAGCAATGCCGCACATAAACCCGCACCCCCTTCCCGTAAAGGAAGGGAGGTTGCGGCTCAGGACCAGAAACATGATTTACGTGAGGACGTGGAAAAAAAGGCTGGCAAAACCAGGTCCCTCTATGGATCCAAGGAACGTGCTCCTACACGGGATCATGATTATCAAACCAAATATGCCAGTCATTTACCAGTTCGGAACCAATACTGAACATTACAATCATCGGACCCGTGCCACGACACGGCCAAATACAGGGGTGCCGCACACCCCCTGTGCTTCACCGATGAGGTGCTGGAACACGATTTTCCAGAAGGGTTTAAACCCATAAACATCGAGGCATATGACGGAACGACGGACCCTGTGGTTTGCATAGAAGACTTTATTCTTCACATCCACATGGCTCGCGGAGATGATCTCCACGCCATTAAATACTTACCCCTCAAGCTAAAAGGACCAGCTCGGCACTGGCTGAAAAGCCTCCCCGAAAACTCCATCGGAAGCTAGGAAGAACTTGAGGACGCTTTCCGAGCAAATTTCCAAGGGACCTATGTCCGGCCCCCGGATGCAGACGATCTAAGTCACATAATCCAACAACCCAGAGAATCGGCCTATAAGCTTTGGAACCGGTTTCTCACTAAGAAGAACCAAATCGTCGACTGTCCGGACGCCGAAGCCTTAGCGGCCTTCAAACATAGTGTCCGCAATGAATGGCTAGCCATACACCTTGGCCAGGAAAAGCCAAGGACAATAGAAGCCTTAACTACACTCATGACCCGCTTTTGCGCGGGCGAGGACTGTCGTGGTTCTAGGACTGACAGTAGAAAGGGGGTAGGTATGGAGAGGCAAGATCTCAGCTATGGTGAAGGTGTACACATAGGGTTTATGAGTTTAGTCCCTTCGCTGAGGAAGTAATAGCCCTATGTCTCGGTGCCCAGAGGCGGTCGACTGGATTATAAGTGTGATGTTACAAGGGGTGCGAACCCTTGTGCCAGAGGAGGGGGTGGCTTATATAGAGTGCGCCAGGACCCCATCCAGCCTCCATTACAAGGGGCTTAATGTACATAAAGTAGTGGCGTTATTGATAATGCCAGTCATAAGCACGCAGGACAGGGCGTGCCGAAGTAAGCGTGGCAGATAAACAATAGCACCTCGATCTTTGCGCCACCTTTTTTGCCACGTACGTTGCGTGCGACTGTTGCGGGATTTGACAGGATCGCCTGGTCCCACGCGTCAGCCACTCGGAAGTGGCCCTTTATAAGGCGACGGATATGAGGCGTTTGTTGGAAATATTCCCTAGAGGAAATAATAAATTAGTTATTATTATTATATTTCCTTGTTCATGATAATCGTTTATTATCCATGCTATAATTGTATTGATAGGAAACTCAGATACATGTGTGGGTACATAGACAACACCATGTCCCTAATAAGCCTCTAGTTGACTAGCTCGTTGATCAATAGATGGTTACGATTTCCTAACCATGGACATTGGATGTCGTTGATAACGGGATCACATCATTAGGAGAATGATGTGATGGACAAGACCCAATCCTAAGCCTAGCACAAAGATCGTGTAGTTCGTATGCTAAAGCTTTTCTAATGTCAAGTATCATTTCCTTAGACCATGAGATTGTGCAACTCCCGGATACCGTAGGAATGCTTTGGGTGTACCAAACGTCACAACATAACTGGGTGGCTATAAAGGTACACTACGGGTATCTCCGGAAGCGTCTGTTGGGTTGGCACGAATCGAGACAGGGATTTGTCACTCCGTGTGATGGAGAGGTATCTCTGGGCCCACACGGTAGGACATCATCATAATGTGCACAATGTGACCAAGGGGTTGATCACGAGATGATGTGTTACGGAACGAGTAAAGAGACTTGCCGGTAACGAGATTGAACAAGGTATCGGGATACCGACGGTCGAATCTCGGGCAAGTACTATACCGCTTGACAAAGGGAATTGAATACGGGATTGATTGAATCCTCGACATCGTGGTTCATCTGATGAGATCATCGTGGAACATGTGGGAGCCAACATGGGTATCCAGATCCCGCTGTTGGTTATTGGTCGGAGAGTTGTCTCGGTCATGTCTGCATGGTTCCGGAACCCGTAGGGTCTACACACTTAAGGTTCGGTGACGATAGAGTTGTCATGGGAATTAGTGTGCAGTTACCGAATGTTGTTCGGAGTCCCGGATGAGATCCCGGACGTCACGAGGAGTTCCGGAATGGTCCGGAGGTAAAGATTTATATATGGGAAGTCCTATTTTGGCCACCGGAAAATGTTCGGGATTTTTCGGTATTGTACCGGGAAGGTTCTAGAAGGTTCCGGAGTGGGGCCCACCTGCATGGGGGGACCCACATGAACGTGGGTAGTGGGGGCAAGGACCCACACCCCTGGTCAAGGCGCACCAAGATCCCCCCTTAGAAGGAATAAGATCATATCCCGAAGGGATAAGATCAAGATCCCTAAAAGGGGGGATAACAATCGGTGGCAAAGGAAATGATGTGATTTCTTTCCTCCCACCTTTGCCAACGCCCCAATGGACTTGGAGGGCAAGAAACCAGCCCCCTCCACCCCTATATATAGTGGGGAGGCGCATAGGAGCTTCACGCTTGCACCTGGCGCAGCCCCTCCCCTCCAATACCTCTCCTCCGCGTAAGCTTGGCGAAGCCCTGCTGGAGAACTGCCACTCCATCACCACCACGCCGTCGTGCTGCTGTTGGACTCTCTTCCTCAACCTCTCCCTCCTCCTTGCTGGATCAAGGTGTGGGAGACGTATCCGTTCCGTATGTGTGTTGAACGTGGTGGTGCCGTCCATTCGGCGCTAGGATCATCGGTGATTTGGATCACGACGAGTACGACTCCATCAACCCCGTTCACTTGAATGCTTCCGCTTAGCGATCTACAAGGGTATGTAGATGCACTTTCCTTCCCCTTGTTGCTAGATTACTCCATAGATTGATCTTGGTGATGCGTAGAAATTTTTTGATTTCTGCTATGTTCCCCAACAGTGGCATCATGAGCTAGGTCTATGCGTAGTTTCTATGCACGAGTAGAACACAAGTTGTTGTGGGCGTTAATTTTGTTCAATATGCTTACCGTTACTAGTCCAATCTTGTTTCGACGGTATTGTGAGATGAAGTGGCCCGGACCGACCTTACACGTACACTTACGTGAGACAGGTTCCACCGACTGACATGCACTTGTTGCATAAGGTGGCTAGCGGGTGCCAGTCTCTCCCACTTTAGTCGGATCGGATTTGATGAAAAGGGTCCTTATGAAGGGTAAATAGCAATTGACATATCACGTTGTGGTTTTTGCGTAGGTAAGAAATGTTCTTTCTAGAAACCCATAGCAGCCATGTAAAACATGCAAACAACAATTAGAGGACGTCTAACTTGTTTTTGCAGGGTATGCTATGTGATGTGATATGGCCAAAAAAGAATGTGATGAATGATATGTGATGTATGAGATTGATCATGTTCTTGTAATAGGAATCATGACTTGCATGTCGATGAGTATGACAACCGGCAGGAGCCATAGGAGTTGTCTTAGTTTATTGTATGACCTGCGTGTCTTTGAAAAACGCCATGTAATTACTTTACTTTATTGCTAAACCATTAGCCATAGTAGTAGAAGTAATAGTTGGCGCGACAACTTCATGGAGACACGATGATGGAGATCATGGTGTCATGCCGGTGACGATGATGATCATGGAGCCCCGAAGATGGAGATCAAAAGGAGCAAAATGATATTGGCCATATCATGTCACTTTTTGATTGCATGTGATGTTTATCATGTTTATGCATCTTATTTGCTTAGAACGACGGTATTAAATAAGATGATCCCTCATTAAAGTTTCAAGAAAGTGTTCCCCCTAACTGTGCACCATTGCGAAAGTTCGTTGTTTCGAAGCACCACGTGATGATCGGGTGTGATAGATTCTAACGTTCACATACAACGGGTGTAAGCCAGATTTACACACGCGAAACGCTTAGGTTGACTTGACGAGCCTAGCATGTACAGACATGGCCTCGGAACGCAAGAGATCGAAAGGTCGAGCATGAGTCATATGGTAGATACAATCAACATGAAGATGTTCACCGATGATGACTAGTCCGTCTCACGTGATGATCGGACACGGCCTAGTTGACTCGGATCGTGTAATCACTTAGATGACTAGAGGGATGTCTATCTGAGTGGGAGTTCATTAGATGAACTTAATTATCCTGAACATAGTCAAAAGGTTTTTGCAAATTATGTCGTAGCTCGCGCTTTAGTTCTACTGTTTAGATATGTTCCTAGAGAAAATATAGTTGAAAGTTGATAGTAGCAATTATGCGGACTCAGTCCGTAAACTGAGGATTGTCCTCATTGTTGCGCAGAAGGCTTATGTCCTTAATGCACCGCTCGGTGTGCTGAACCTCGAACATCGTCTGTGGATGTTGCGAACATTTGACATACACGTTTCGATAACTACGTGATAGTTCAGTAATATTAAACGGTTTAGAATTAAGGCACCGAAGACGATTTCGAAACGTCGCGAAACATATGAGATGTTTTGAGGGTTGAAATTGGGATTTCAGGCTCGTGCCCACGTCAAGAGGTATGAGACCTCCGACGAGTTTCTTAGCCTACAAACTAAGGGAGAAAAGCTCAATCGTTGAGCTTGTACTCAGATTATCTGGGTACAACAATCACTTGAATCGAGTGGGAGTTAATCTTCCAGATGACATAGTGATGTTTCTCCAAAGTCATTGCACCAAGCTACTAAAGCTTCGTGATGAACTATAACATATCAGGGATAGATATGATGATCCTTGAAATATTCGTGATGTTTGACACCGTGAAAGTAGAAATCAAGAAGGAGCATCAATTGTTGATGGTTAGTGAAACCACTAGTTTCAAGAAGGGCAAGGGCAAGAAGGGATACTTCATGAAACGGCAAATCAGCTGCTGCTCTAGTGAAGAAACCCAAGGTTGAACCCAAACCCGAGACTCAGTGCTTCTGTAATAAAGGGAACATCCACTCGAGCAGAATTACCCTAGATACTTGGTAGATGAGAAGGCTGGCAAGTTCAATAGAAGTATATTGGGTATACATTATGTTAATGTGTACTTTACTAGTACTCCTAGTAGCACCAGGGTATTAGATACCGGTTCGGTTGCTAAGTGTTAGTAACTCAAAATAAAAGCTACGGAATAAACGAAGACTAGCTAAAGGTGAGCTGACGATATGTGTTGGAAGTGTTTCCAAGGTTGATGTGATCAAGCATCGCACGCTCTCTCTACCATCGAGATTGGTGTTAAACCTAAGTAATTGTTATTTGGTGTTTGCGTTGAGCATAGACATGATTGGATTATGTCTATCGCAATACGGTTATTCATTTAAGGAGAATAATGGTTACTCTGGTTATTTGAATAATACCTTCAATGGTCTTGCACCTAAAATAAATGGTTTATTGAATCTCGATCGTAGTGATACACATGTTCATGCCAAAAGATAGAAGATAGTAATGATAGTACCACCTACTTGTGGCACTGCCATGTAAGTCATATTGGTATAAAACGCATGAAGAAGCTCCATGTTGATGGATCTTTGGACTCACTCGTTTTTGAAAAGATTGAGACATGTGAACCATGTCTATTGGTATATACGCATGAAGAAACTCCATGCAGATAGACCGCTTGGACTCACTTGATTTTGAATCACTTGAGACATGCAAATCATACCACATGGGCAAGATGACTGAAAGCCTCATTTTCAGTAAAATGGAATGAGAAAGCAACTTGTTGGAAGTAACATATTTTGATGTGTGCAGTCCAGTGAGTGCTGAGGCACGCAGTGGATATCGTTATGTTCTTACTTCACGGATGATTTGAGTAGATACTAAGTATATTTACTTGATGAAACACAAGTCTGAATTATTGAATGGTTCAAGTAATTTCAGAGTGAAGTTTAAGATCATCATGACAAGAGGATAAAATGTCTATGATATGATCATAGAGATGAATATCTGAGTTATGAGCTTTGGCACGCAATTAAGACATTGTGGAAATTGTTTCACAATTAATACCGCCTGGAACACCATAGTGTGATGGTGTGTCCGAACATCATAGTTGCACCCTATTGGATATGGTGCGTACCATGATGTCTCTTATCAAATTACCACTATCGTTCATGGGTTAGGCATTAGAGACAACCACCCTCACTTTAATAGGGCACCACATAATTCCATTGAGACGACACCGTTTGAACTATGGTTTGGAGAAACCTAAGTTGTCGTTTCTTAAAAGTTTGGGGCTGCGACGCTTATGTGAAAACGTTTCAGGTTGATAAGCTCGAACCCAAAGCGGATAAAATGCATCTTCATAGGACACCCAAAACATTTGGGTATACCTCCTAATTCAGATCCGAAAGCAATAGGGATTGTTTCTTGAATCGGGTCCTTTCTCGAGAAAAAGTTTGTCTCGAAAATTGAGTGGGAGGATGGTGGAGACTTGATGAGGTTATTGAACCATCACTTCAACTAGTGTGTAGCAGGGCACAAGAATTTGTTCCTGTGGCGCCTACACCAATTGAAGTAGAAGCTTATGATAGTGATCATGAAGTTTTGGATCAAGTCACTACCGCACCTCATAGGGTGACAAGGATGCGTACTACTTCAGAGTGGTACAGTAATCCTGTCTTGAAGGTCATGTTGCTAGACAACAATGAACCTACGAGCTATGGAGAAGCGATGGTGGGCCCATATTCCGACAAATGGTTAAAAGCCATGAAATCCGAGATAGGATCCATGTATCAGAACAAAGCATGGACTTTAGTGGACTTGCCCGATGATCGGCAAGCCATTGAGATAAATAGATCTTTAAGCTAGCTCCAGCGATCCTTCCATGGACTGGAGAATCTCAGAGTTGGAATATACACTTTGATAAGATGATCAAACATTTTGGGTTTATACAAAGTTTATGAGAAACTTGTATTTCCAAATAAATGAGTGGGAGCACTATAGAATTTCTGATGAGTATATGTTGTTGACATATTGTTGATCAGAAATGATGTAGAATTTCTGGAAAGCATATAGGGATATTTGAAAAGTGTTTTTCAATAGAAAACCTGGATTAAGTTGCTTGAACGTTGAGCATCAAGATCTATGAGGATAGATCAAAAAACGCTAAATGGTACTTTCAAATGAGCACATACCTTGACATGATCTTGAAGGTGTTCAAGATGGATTAGACAAAGAAGGAGTTCTTGCCTGAGTTGTAAGGTACAAAGTTAAGACTTAAAGCTCGACCACGGTAGAAAAGAGAGAAAGGACGAAGGTCGTCCCCTATGATTTAGACGTAGGCTCTACAGTATGCTATGCTGTGTACCGCACCTGATGTGTGCCTTGCTACATACCTGGCAAGAGGGTACAAAGGTGATCAAGGAATGGATCACCAGATAGCGGTCAAAATTATCCTTGGAGGAATAAGGATATGTTTCTCGGTTATGGAGGTGATAAAGAGTTCGACGTAAAGAGTTGCGTCGATTCAAGCTTTAACACCTATCCGAATGACTCTGAGTAGCAAACCGGATACATATAGTGGAGCGACCATTTGGAATAGCTCCAAGTGGAGCATGGAAGTAGTATTTACAATATGACCTAGAGATTTGCAAAGTACATACGGATCTGAATGTTGCAGACCCGTTGACTAAAACCTCTCTCACAAGCAAAACATGATCAAACCCCAGAACTCATTGACTCTTAATCACATGATGATGTGAACTACTTTAGTGACACTAGTAAACTCTTTGGATGTTGGTCACATGGCGATGTGACCTGTGAGTGTTAATCACATGGCGATGTGAACTAGATTATTGACTCTAGTGCAAGTGGGAGACTGTTGGAAATATGCCCTAGAGGCAATAATAAATTAGTTATTATTATTATATTTCCTTGTTCATAATAATCGTTTATTATCTCCTTGTTCATAATAATCGTCTATTATCCATGCTATAATTGTATTGATAGGAAACTCAGATACATGTGTGGGTACATAGACAACACCATGTCCCTAGTAAGCCTCTAGTTGACTAGCTCGTTGATCAATAGATGGTTACGGTTTCCTGACCATGGACATTGGATGTCGTTGATAACGGGATCACATCATTAGGAGAATGATGTCATGGACAAGACCCAATCCTAAGCCTAGCACAAAGATCGTGTAGTTCGTATGCTAAAGCTTTTCTAATGTCAAGTATCATTTCCTTATACCATGAGATTGTGCAACTCTCGGATACCGTAGGAATGCTTTGGGTGTACCAAACGTCACAACGTAACTGGGTGGCTATAAAGGTACACTACGGGTATCTCCGGAAGCGTCTGTTGGGTTGGCACGAATTGAGACTGGGATTTGTCACTCCGTGTGACGGAATGGTATCTCTGGGCCCACTCGGTAGGACATCATCATAATATGCACAATGTGACCAAGGGGTTGATCACGGGATGATGTGTTACGGAACGAGTAAAGAGACTTGCCGGTAACGAGATTGAACAAGGTATCGGGATACCGACGATCGAATCTCGGGCAAGTGCTATACAGCTAGACAAAGGGAATTGAATACGGGATTGATTGAATCCTCAACATCGTGGTTCATCTGATGAGATCATCGTGGAACATGTGGGAGCCAACATGGGTATCCAGATCCCGCTGTTGGTTATTGGCCGGAGAGTTGTCTCGGTCATGTCTGCATGGTTCCCGAACCCGTAGGGTCTACACACTTAAGGTTCGGTGACGCTAGAGTTGTTATGGGAATTAGTGTGCAGTTACCGAATGTTGTTCGGAGTCCCGGATGAGATCCCGGACGTCACGAGGAGTTCTGGAATGGTCCGGAGGTAAAGATTTATATATGGAAAGTCCTATTTTGGCCACCGGAAAATGTTCGGGATTTTTCGGTATTGTACCGGGAAGGTTCTAGAAGGTTCCGGAGTGGGGCCCACCTACATGGGGGGACCCACAGGAACGTGGGTAGTGGGGGCAAGGCCCCACACCCCTGGTCAAGGCGCACCAAGATCCCCCCTTAGAAGGAATAAGATCATATCCCGAAGGGATAAGATCAAGATCCCTAAAAAGGGGGGATAACAATCGGTGGGGAAGGAAATGATGTGATTTCTTTCCTCCCACCTTTGCCAATGCCCCAATGGACTTGGAGGGCAAGAAACCAGCCCCCTCCACCCCTATATATAGTTGGGAGGCGCATGGGAGCTTCACGCTTGCACCTGGCGCAGCCCCTCCCCTCTAATACCTCTCCTGCTCCGCGTAAGCTTGGCGAAGCCCTGCCGGAGAACTGCCACTCCATCACCACCACGCCGTCGTGCTGCTGTTGGACTCTCTTCCTCAACCTCTCCCTCCTCCTTGCTGGATCAAGGCGTGGGAGACGTATCCGTTCCGTATGTGTGTTGAACGCGGAGGTGCCGTTCGTTCGGCGCTAGGACCATCGGTGATTTGGATCACGACGAGTACGACTCCATCAACCCCGTTCACTTGAACGCTTCCGCTTAGCGATCTACAAGGGTATGTAGATGCACTCTCCTTCCCCTCATTGCTAGATTACTCCATAGATTGATCTTGGTGATGCGTAGAAATTTTTTGATTTCTGCTACGTTCCCCAACAGCATTCGCACTGTGCATGTCAATTTTTCTTTCTTCTTCCTCTGCTTCTCCACTGCATCCGGCTCCTCTGCCCTCGACTCCGCCGCTCCGCCACCATGGTGAAGGATAAAACAGCGGCGCTGGAGTGCGCGAAGAAAGCGACGAGGGCAGCGAAGGGCAAGAAGCAGAACCGCGGGTCGTCGTCGCGCTCGGGGCTACCGCCAGGCTGGACCCAGGGCGATTGGATCCGGTCTTCGCTCCGGCAGGAAGATCTGGATGAGCTGGTGGAGTCCGGGCTGATCGTTAAGGGTGCAGCAAGGCTTCCTGAGGGGGAGACGGAGTCGCAGCCTCGACCGGGTGAGTGTGTACTACTCTCCACCCACGTTGACTGGTGCTTCTAGCTTCCTCCGCACCCCTTCTTTCGGGGTTTCCTGAACTTCTTCTGTGCCCAACTCCACCATTTTCCCCCAATACCATCACGTACCTTGCTGCGTTTGTGTCGATGTGTGAAAACTTTTTGGGGTGTTGACCGCACTGGGGTCTTTTCAAACATATTTTCACCATCCGTTCCCAGTCGGTGAAGAAAGCAAAAACGAGTGACTCGAAAACCCATGTCATTCAGATGTGTGGGGGTTTGGGTATCCAGAAGAGGCAGAGGATTTCTTTCCCTTCCATGACTCTCCCTGAGTCGATTAGGGGCTGGCAGTCGACCTGGTTCTACTGCCAGGACCTCCCAACTCTAGGTCAATCGACCAGCCTTCCACACTTCACTTTTGACCGTGTCCAGACTCCTTCCTCACTGAAAATGACTTCTGCTGAGAACATGGAGACGAAGATGCTGGTTGAGAAAGTAGTCCAACTGATTACTGAGGGCGTCACTGGCATGGACCTACTGGAAGTATTCCTCATTCGATGCATCCAGCCTCTTCAGGCCCGTGACCATCCCATGTGGCTGTACTCTGGGGCTGACGACACCGCCCGTGTTCATCCAGAGGAAGTGCCAGCCAAGACCGTGGCCATGTGGTTGAAGAGCATTACAGGCAACCAGGACAACCCTAAAGGAGCCAGGAGAGTTGTCCCCTTCAGTGACGACAATCAGCCCGACAAGGTTTGTTCTTTATTCCGACTGTCTTTGCATACACATTCCTACCATCCTTAAGCTCGACTGACTTTCACTCAACTTCTTGCCTTGTAGGTTTTTACTGACATGTATTCGATGCCCAACGGTGAACAAGTTCTAGAGCAGGACCAGGAGGGAGAGGCCAGCATGGAGGAGAGCGGTGAATGGGAACGTCGGATGAAGATGAGGAGGAGGAAAGCGAGAAGTCAAACGACAAGGAAGCGGTCGACTCGCCGCCGCGCTCTGAACGCTGATCCAAGCAACACCATGACCCGACGGGCGGGCGCGGAAAGAGCACAGCCCCAAGTACACACACGTAGAAACACACTCGGACGTCGACTCCGGAGCCGATAGAGAAGGTCGCCAAGCAGCCCAAGGTTTCTCCTCCAAAGACTCGGAAGACTTTGCCGAGGATCAAGATGGACGTCCCTGTCGCCTCAGGGTGAGTATCTTTCTTGCATTTATCTAGGCCGACTGAAGCTTTTGTTCTGACCAAATGGATCATGTACCTTTCTAGCCCAACCTCTGCTACAACTGACATGGATATCGACAAAGCTCCAAGATACGAGGAGACCGACGATGCGGCCACCTCTCGAGCTGGTAAGTCCGTTCGACCAGGCCTCATTTAGTCGATTGAGTTGTCAACCGGCTGAATTTCCGATGTTTTTCTTTCACTGCAGTTCCGCGAGACGTCGTCGTACTTCCTGATGATGATGAAGAAGAAGTACCTCTATAGGAGAGGAGGAGGAGAGGCGGGTGCTCAAGCAGGAGAAGGCTTGAAGTTCAAGTCCCTCAGTCGACGCCGGTGCTTGAGGCTGTGGTCGAGCGTTCCGGAGATCCGGTTCAGACCAACATCACATTCGCCAGCCCGTTGTCGACTGATCGTCCGTCGGGGTTGATTGCTCTGGCTCCTGCTACCTCGGTGCAACTCCACGCGTCTGACCCAGTAGCTGCTTTGGTCGTCCTCGAACCATCACTTTTTGCTGCATATCAGACCCCAGACGATTCGTCGGGTGCTGCCAGGGAGGTTCTTCGCCAGGTGAACCTTGTCATGGAGCAGGTGAAGGTGATGCACGAGGCCAGCCAGGTGGACTATAACGCCAGCACCGCCCTTGTTTTTTTTACTCACGCTGGGCAGACGATGCTGAGTGTTGATCTAGATCAGTGGGGGCATGCTAAGTGCACCCACTAGGTGTAGTCCCCGAGACTACTGTTGAATATTTGATTCGGCAGTAGTCTTAGAGTAACTTTCACTGTCATTGTCTTGTATTTCTGTCGACTGATTTATCTCTCTCGCTGACTGCAGAGGTCTTGTGATCTTGGAGCTCGGCTTTCTGAGCTAAACAAGAAGCACATCAGCCTTGAACTTGATCTCGAACTCGCAAAGAAGAACCTCAAGACTGCTCAAGAAGAAACGACCATCATGGGAGGTAACCAATCGACTCTAGTCCACCTAGCTAGTAGCTCGCGTCTTTCACTATTTTTTCTTTCAGGCTCTTTGAACCGAGTGACTTCACACAATCAGATGTGCTTAGTGAAAACCGTCAACTTCAGGCTCGTCTGAAGAGTGTTGTTTCTTTAGAGAGAATGAAGGAAGATTTGGAGAAGAAGGACCAGGACCTTGTTGCTGCCCAGAAGGAAGCACGTGAGAAGACAACGCTTGCGGACAAGAAGCTGGCTTCAGTTGGCAAGTTGGAAGAGGAGAACGCAAAGTTGAAGACTGCCATCTCTGAAGCCAGTCGGGAAGTTGAGCAACCGAAGAAGGACAAGGAGAACCTGACCAATGAATTCGGAGGCCTCAGAGCCAAGACAGGCAAGCTAGAGTCCTATCTGGGACAACTTGTCGCGAAACTGGTTTTGAAGCTTGAAGGTACAGCCGCTCGACTGGTTAGTCGTTGTCGATTGAAGTATGTTGTAATGTTGTCGACTCACTATTTTTCATGATTGTGCAGAACTTTGTCAGGATTTTGAAGCTGAAACCGGGCGGGTCGAGACAGGTCTCGACCCCATCAATTGTCCTGTGAAAGATGATGTTGTGATTAACTTACTGCGGTTGGAATCATGCTTAGACAGCGCCGTTGCTTATCTGGCTTGACTGAAGGCGGCGATGACTCGGGTTGATGCCGAACTCTGGCTTCAGTCGGAACTCTCGCAAGATCTCGAGTCGCTGATGACTTGACTAAATCAGATCCATGGCCGAGTGCAGGAATGGAAGAAGTCGTCTGCTCGCTGTGGCGCCGACATCGCCCTGTCATTGGTCCGAGTGCACTGCAAGGGCGCTAGAGAAGACAAGTTGGCGGCTCTCAAGGTTGTGAATACCAAGAAGCACACCTTCCAGTCCATCATGGACACCTTCCTTGAGGCTGCCACTCGTACTACGGACAGCATTGATCTTGACAGCTTCTGTGACCCAGCCAGCCCTTCTCTTGACGAGCGACCAAAAAACAGTATGCTTCACCTCTATTTGCCTCGGAATGCCGAGTGATTTTGTAATCGTTGAAACTCCTTCGGGTCTGACGCCCGAGCACTTTAATCTGCGGTTTGGAACTTTTGGATTCATCTGAACTTGGTTCGTCTTTGAATATGTTGTGTTTGTCTTCGAGCGGGACTCGTTCTTTCCTCGGATCCATTCTTGTACTTTTGATGCAGCTTCTGAGGAAGAGGCTGCAGTCGACCTGTTGGACAAGCCCTGTGCAGCATTGATCAGCTCATTAGCGAGGTACTCAGCAATGGCCTTGACGTTCCTGAAAGCAGCTCATCTTGGCACTAGTTGCTGGATGAGCCTTTGGCAGCATTGATCAGCTCATCAGTGAGGCATTCAACAATGGTCTTGACGTTCCTGAAAGCAACTCGCCTTGGCACCAGCTGTTGGATGAGCCTTTGGCTGCACGCACAATCTCATCCTTCCTCTTGACGGTGCAGCCCGTGGGGGTCATGGACGACCCGCACCACTCGATAGGATTTTTTACACTTAGGCGAGTACCGGACTGCAGCTAAGCCCCTGAGTGGGAGGATCGCTCACCACTCGGTAGGATTTTTTACACTTAGGCGAGTACTGGATTGCAGCTAAGCCCCCAAGTGGGAGGATCGCTCTCCACTCGGTAGGATTCTTTACACTTAGGCGAGTACTGGACTGTAGCTAAGTCCCCGAGTGGGAGGATCGCTCTCCACTCGGTAGGATTTTTTACACTTAGGCAAGTACCGGACTACAGCTAAGCCCCCAAGTGGGAGGAT
>NC_041385.1:490255931-490287475 GCF_002162155.2 Triticum dicoccoides
CGGTAGGATTTTTTGAAATTAGGCGAGTATTGGACTGCGGCTAAGCCCTCGAGTGGGAGGATCACTCGCACAATCTCGTCCTTCTTCTTGACGGTGCAGCCTCGGGGGGGGTCGTGGTCGACCTGCACCACTCGTTGGGATTTTCAAACTTAGGCGAGTACTGGACTGCAGCTAAGCCCCGAGTGGGAGACTGGCTCACCATTCGGTAGGATTTTTCAAACTTAGGTGAGTACTGGACTGTAGCTAAGCCCCCGAGTGAGAGGCTGGCTCAAGACTCGGTAGGATTTTTCAAACATAGGCGAAACAGATTCGCAGCTAAGCCCTCGAGTGAGAGGCTGGCTCATCACTCGATGGGATTTCTCTTTTCAACTTAGGCGAAATGGATTCGCAGCTAAGGCACCCACTGGGGGATTTAGAACATGTAAAAAATGAACAACAATCATTCGTAAGACTGTAAAATTATGTCTTTGATAATAAAAAAGGTATTTCTTATTACATCTCAACAGTCTGAATGCTTAAGAGTAAAAGGGGCGGAGTAGATCCCCATTCCAAGCGCGTGGCTCGTCTTTATTGTGTTCGACATTGAAAAGACGATATGCTCCGTTGTGGAGCACTCTGGTGACGACGAAGGGGCCTTCCCAAGCAGTAGCGAGCATGTGTGGTTTCTGCTGGTCCACTCGAAGAACCAAGTCTCCTTCCTGAAATGCCCGACCCCTTATGTTTCTGGCATGGAATCGACGCAAGTCTTGCTGATAAATGGTCGACCGAATCAAGGCCATTTATCTTTCCTCTTCCAGGAGATCGACTGCATCTTGCCGAGCCTGTTTCACTTCTTCTTCTGAGAAAAGTTCGACTCGGGGTGCATTGTGAAGCAAATCACTCAGGAGTACACCTTCAGCTCCACAGACCAAGAAGAATGGAGTCCGTCCGGTTGACCTATTAGGAGTGGTCCTCAATCCCCAAAGTACAGATGGAAGTTCATCGACCCAGGCGCCTGCTGCATGCTTGAGGTCACGCATCAACCGGAGTTTCAGTCCTTTGAGAATCAATTCGTTTGGTCTTTCAGCCTGCCCATTTGACTGAGGATGGGCGACTGAAGCGTAGTCGACCCTCGTGCCTTGTGAAGCACAAAAAGCTCTGAACTCGTCAGAATCGAAGTTCGACCCATTATCAGTGATGATGTTGTGCTGAACACCATATCTGAATGTCAATTCTCTGATGAAACTTACAGTTGTACTTGCTTCAAGGTTTTTAATGGGCTTGGCTTCAATCCATTTGGTAAACTTGTCGACTGCTACCAGCACATGGGTAAATCCACTCCTGCCAGTCCTTAGAGGTCCAACCATATCCAATCCCCAGACAGCGAAAGGCCAGGCGAGTGGAATAGTCTTTAGAGCTAATGCAGGCTTGTGGGACATGTTGGAGTAAAACTGACAGCCTTCACATTTGTCTACTATTTCTTTCACCATATCATTGGCATGTGGCCAGTAAAATCCGGCTCGGTATGCTTTGGCCACGATGGTCCGAGAGGACACGGGGTGACCACAGGTCCCTGAGTGAATATCATTGAGGATCATTCGACCTTCTTCTGGCATGATGCATTTCTGGCAGACTCCAGTTACACTTTCTCTGAACAACTGACCTTTTATCACGGTAAAAGCTTTGGATCGTTGGACGATCTGTCGAGCCTCTTCTTCATCCTCCGGAAGTTCTTTCCTAAGAATCTATGCAATGTATGGGATTGTCCAGTCAGGGTTGATGACCAAAACTTCCATGACTAAGCCGACCACGGCTGGGATTTCAACTTCAGTCGGATCTGTGGCACTCTTAGGCTGTGGGGGCTCTTCAGTGAAAGGATTTTCCTGAACTTAAGATGAATGAATGTGCTCCAAAAACACATTGTTGGGAATGGTCTCTCTCTTAGATCCTATCTTTGCCAATTCATCTGCAGCTTGATTTTTCAGTCGGGGTATATGGTGAAGCTCCAACCCTTCAAACTTCTTTTCCAGCTTTCTTACTGCGTTGCAATAACAAGTCATGGCCGGGCTCCTCACATCCCACTCTTTCATCACTTGATTAACCACCAAATCCGAGTCAGCGTAGACCATAAGGCGACGGACGCCGAGTGAAATGGCCATATGCAACCCGTATAAAAGTGCTTCATATTCAGCTTCATTGTTGGAGGATCAAAATGAATCTGGAGAACATAGCTGAGCTTGTCTCCATGGGGGGATACCAATACTACCCCAGCACCGGAACCATTCAGCATCTTGGAGCCATCAAAGAACATGGTCCAGTGCTCCGAGTGAGCTTGAGTCGGCAGTTACTGCTCAATCCACTCGGCAAGGAAACCTGCAATTGCTTGGGACTTGATAGCCTTCTTTGCCTCAAACTTGATATCCAATGGAAGGAGTTCAATCGCCCATTTTGCCACTCGACCAGTTGCATCTCTGTTGTTCAGAATTTCAGATAATGGTGCGCCGCTGACGACTGTAATGGAGTGATCATAGAAATAGTGTGCAACCTTCTTCCTGGTCATGTAGATTCCATAGACAAGCTTCTGATAATGTGGATATCTCTGCTTGGATGGAGTCAAAACTTCAGAGATAATACATTGGGCGTTGAACTTTGTAGGCTTTTCTTTCTTCTTCCCGCTCGACCGTGAGTACTGTACTGACAACTTGTCTAGTGGCTGCAATGTAAAGCAGTAAAGGTTATTTGCTGATTGGCGCAGCAAGCACCGGCTGGGTGGAAAGCAGGGTTTTGAGCTCTGCAAACACTGCGTCAGCTTCATCAGTCCACTCGAACTTATCAGATTTCTTCATCAATCGGTAAAGAGGTAAGGCCTTTTCACCGAGATGAGAAATGAATCGACGCAAGGAAGCCAAACAACTAGTAAGCTTCTGAATGTCATGCACACGCACAGGGCATTTCATTCAGAGGATGGTATCAACTTTTTCTGAATTTGCATCGATCCCTCGTTCGGAAACGAGGAAACCGAGTAATTTTCCACCTGGGACTCCGAATGTGCACTTTGACAGATTAAGCTTGATATGATACCTTCTTAGGTTGGCAAAGGTTTCTGCGAGGTCGGTCAGCTGGTTAGAACCTTTATGTGACTTGACCACGATGTCATCCATGTATGCTTCCACATTCCGACTGATTTGAGTGAGCAGGCACTTCTGAATCATCCTCATGAATGTGGTACCGCCATTTTTAAGACCAAATGGCATGGTGACATAGCAAAAGCACCCAAATGGGGTGAGGAAAGTTGTTTTTATTTCATCGGGACCATACAGTCGGATCTGATGATACCCGGAATATGCATCTAGAAAAGACAAGCGCTCACACCCCGCAGTCGAGTCAACAATCTGATCAATGCGGGGGAGAGGGAAATGATCTTTCGGGCATGCCCGATTGATATGCTTGAAATCGATGCACATACGAAGTGAATCGTCTTTCTTAGGGACCATGACCACATTGGCAAGCCACTCGGCATGTTACAAGGTTTCCATGCGAAGATGTCCCAGTTCTCACAAAGGAACTGGATGAGCACTTCTTCCTATTTGTTGTCGAGTGTCGTTGAGATATGAGTCAGCGCAGCATTGGGATCGGTCGGGTGAATATGAATTGGCTTCGTTTCTCCAGACGACTGAAATGCAGAATCCGTAGCAGCCTTCTTGGCACGGAGCAAATCACTTGGATCTGCATTCTTCTGATATTCTTGAAATTTAACTGCTGCCATCTGTGCATCGGCAATTTTGGAACCCTTTTGGAAGCATTCCTTCGCTTTCTGCCGATTGCCAGTGACTGTGATCACACCTCTAAGGCCAGGCATCTTCAGCTTGAGGTACACATAACATGGTCGAGCCATAAAACGTGCATAGGCAGGCCTACCCAGAATAGCATGATAAGCACTCTGGAAATCCACAACTTCAAATGTCAACTTTTCCTTACGTTAATTCTTGGAATCACCGAAAACCACGTCAAGGACGATCTGGCTGAGTGATTTGGCTTTCTTTCCAAGGATAGCGCCTTGAAAACTTATATGGCTCTCGCTAAGTTTGGACATTGGAATGCCCATCCCCTTCAAGGTTTCAGCATAAAGGATATTCAGGCCGCTACCACCATCCATTAGCACTTTGGTCAATCGAGTGCCTTCGACCACTGGGTCAACCACCAATGCTTGCCTCCCAGGGGTGGCTATGCGCGCCAGGTGATCAGACTAATCAAATGCGATGGTTCTTTGCGACCATTTCAGGTATGCGATCATCATTGCCGGAGCAACCATATTTACTTCTCTGTTGATGACTTTCAATCGACTTTTTCTCTCAACATCAACAAAAATCATCAAGGTGGAATTGACTTTGGGATAACCATCATCTTCCTCTTCATCATCGTCTTTGTCCGACTCTTTTTCCTTCTCACTGGGTTGTTTCTCCCGGAACTGCTGGATCAGGAGTCAACATTACCAAATGGTGTGTTTAGGATAAATCAGATTACCCTCTTCATTCTTCTTCGTATAAATGTGACATGGTAAATCCAACACATCATCTCCAGCTTGATCCTTTACCTTCTTAGGGGTCCAGGGCCCCTTAGGTTTTCCTTTAAACTTTCCCTAAACCACTACCACAATTTCACTAGGTGCTGCAGGCTCAGCCTTGCGTTTCTGTTCCCGATTGGAATTACCCCCGCCGGCGTCTTGACCGACTGGTTTACCCTTTCCATAGCGAAGTCGATCCTCTTCTTCTCCGTTAGCGTATCGGGTGGCTATTTCCATCATCCGAGTCAGAGTCATATCTCCAGTCCGACCGAACTTCTTGATTGGAATTACCCCCGCCGGCGTCCTTGAAGGCACACACTGCTTGATGCTTAGACACATTTTCTACTGTGTGGTGCAAAGTGGTCCACCTCTGAATGATATCCCTTAGAGTCTCACTCGGTTTCTGCACACAATGCTGCAACTCTGTCAACCCTGCTGGCCGCTTGCAAGTGCCCTCAAAAGTTCTGACGAACACTCAAGCAAGCTCTTCCCAACTGTATATACTGCCTGGGGCTAACTGAGTCAACCACGCTCTGGCTGACCCTTCCAACATTAGAGGAAGATGCTTCATTGCCACTTCATCATTCCCGCCACCAATCTGTACAGCCACTCGGTAATCCTCAAGCCAAGTTTCAGGCTTGGACCCTCCAGTGAACTTGTTGACTCCAGTCGCCAACCTGAAGTTGGGAGGAATCACCGCAGCCCTGATGGCTCTGCTGAAACACTCTGGACCTGAAACATGAACTCTGTTGCCAGTCGGATGATCTCTGCCAAGGTCTTCTCTATGCGCTCTGTTCCGGTCGACTAGACCTTGAACAAGGATAGATCATGCATCAAAGCCTGGTTCTCTAGGATCGACTGGTGCTCTGCACTCGCCTCTGTGAAGGCGTCTATTATCGTGTTGTCGAGGCACATATCATACTGCCCACGGCCTTCACGCCGCAGGGGCGATCTTGGACTGTGGGCAGATTGAACAGTATTCGCTACCACGGATCTGCTATGAATCTTATTCTGCGACTGAGACACTGCTGTGTTCTATTCTCCTGCTACCCGGAGTAAGGCCCGGATCTGCATCAAACCTCTGCTAGCCTCCGACGGGGAAGGTTGAATTGACTCTGCTATTCAGGCTGCAACTGTGAGATTTTGAATCGGAGTGCGGTATACCTTAGGTGGAGGCGGGAAAAGTTGTCGTCGACTGGACTCAAGGATCTGCTCCCGAGCACGCTCGTCGAGTGCGCGCTGGAGGTTTTCCAGTCGAGTGTGCTCAGCCAAATTAGCCAAGCGCACCTCTTCAAAGGCCCGACCCTCGGGGGTTTCTCCAATGATGGGCGTGTGGAGTGCATCCATGTTGCGGCGATGAAGTTCTTCCCTCTGCTGCGAAGAGAGGGGTTCGGGATGGTACTCCTCATGGACGCGCGACGGATCGCAGCCACCATCCCCGCCGTCTTCACGGTGGAAACCAGGCGGACTACATGGTCTGTCGACCATCAAGACTTCAGCCGCAGGGTTGCTGCTATCGCACTCGGATGCGGTCTCGACGGAGCCAGTCGACAGATCAAACAGGCCGTGGAGAGTTTCGTCGGGCTCAGTTGCCGCGACCTGGTAGGTGGCCGAATGTCGGTCCACCGCGTGTTTCACCCACCGCTGAAGCCGCGACCGAACAGATCGCTTGCGGCGGCGAACAACAGGGGGTGAAGAAATCATCCTAGCCGACCGATACTGGGTCGTCAACTGCCGGAGAAGGACGCCTCGTACGCACGCGCTAAAGTGCGTCTCCCCTCGGACGGGGAGCGCCTCGACATCAAGGGGGAGCTTCCTGAAGCCAAGCGGAATCGTCGGCAATGAAAACGAGCGCGCCGAGATGGATCTCGCGGCCTTCAGCCAATCCAACACCGGGAACCATGATGATGGGGATCGAAAAAATTGCAACTTCACCAACAAGTCGCTAAGACACCGGCCCCATGGTGGGCGCCAACTGTCGTGGTTCTAAGACTGACAGTAGAAAGGGGGTAGGTATGGAGAGGCAAGATCTCAGCTATGGTGAAGGTGTACACACAAGGTTTACGAGTTCAGGCCCTTCGCTGAGGAAGTAATAGCCCTACGTCTTGATGCCCGGAGGCGGTTGACTGGATTATATGTGTGATGTTACAAGGGGTGCGAACCCTTGTGCCAGAGGAGGGGGTGGCCTATATAGAGTGCGCCAGGACCCCAGCCAGCCTCCACTACAAGGGGCTTAATGTACATAAAGTAGGGGCGTTACTGATAACGCCAGTCATAAGTGTTATTAATGACCTTAAAGACTATGGAGTGAATGTATGACCATTGCAGTGCTGAGTGACTCCTGGCCTTCAGTAGCTCGAGTGATTCCTCATATGGTCGAGTGGCAACAGGTAGGAGGGACACCCGAGTGATATGATTGGTCGAGTGGATTGCACTCGACACCCTTGATTGGGGGTTCTTCGTTGCCTCTTGTACTTCTTGTCTTCTAGGGTAGTGACCTTGGGTAGGACGAATAGGTCAGGCCTATGACCCTACCCCGGGTCTGTATCCTCATCAAGGACAGTTGGTTAGCCCGTAGCAGCACCAGTGATCCCGGTACATCTGAGGTCAGGGATGGCAATGGAAAACCACGATGCAACAAAAACAAACGTTGGAACAATGAAGAAAGCCCGAACAATACAGTAGTAAATGTCGGATTCAGGGGCTCCAGACTCGGTTAACGAAAGAAGCCATTTAAAGGCAATAAAGATGGTCCATCCAGGCTGGATAAAATTCTAGACAGGCCCTGCCAGATCCACGACAACCCCGCTAAACCTGCGAACCATACCAACTGTAGTTGTTGGGTCTTCAAGCAGGCCGGCAAACTCAACGCCGAACACAAGGGGAAGGGACCTCAAAGTGAAGACGAGGACGAATCTCGCCAGCCGAACACGGGGGGACAGAAGAAATTTCCACCGGAGATCAAAACAATGAACATGATCTATGTCACTCATATCCCAAAGAGGGAGTGCAAACGCGCACTCCGAGATGTCTATGCCGTCGAGCCCCTCGCCCCCAAATTCAACCCATGGTCGGCCTGTCCGATCACCTTTGATCGCAGGGATCATCCGACTAGTAACCATCACGGGGGTTCGGCTGCCTTAGTGCTCGACCCAATAATCAACGGATACCACCTCACTCAAGTCCTTATGGACGGCGGCGACAGTCTCAATCTGATATATCAGGACACTGTACGCAAGATGGGGATAGACCCGTCAAGAATCAAGCCAAGCAGCACTACCTTTAAAGTAGTTATACCAGGCATAGAAGCCCGCTGCACAGGCTCTTTAACATTGTAGGTCGTATTCGGTTCTCATGATAACTTTCGAAGCGAAGAACTAATCTTCGACATAGCTCCGTTCCGAAGTGGCTATCACGCGCTACTCGGAAGAACGGCCTTCGCCCGTTTTAATTCAGTCCCGCATTACGCTTATCTAAAACTCAAAATGCCTGGACCACATGGCGTCATTACGGTCAGCGGAAATACGAAGTGCTCTCTTCGTATAGAAGAATACACGCCGGCTCTAGCAGTCGAAGCACAAAACGGCCTATTCAAGCCGAGCAGCTCATCGGTCATTAAGACCACAGACACAGCTAAACATATCCGGCGCACACCTCAGCGTGGCAACTCAGATAAACCCGAGCTCGATTAGCAGCTATGCCCCCATCGACCACCCCATAAGGACATACACTCAAAATTCCTTGGGCGGCATCAGGGGCACTCTGCACACACAAAAAGTCGATAGTTTGGCTTGACCCTATTCGGACTCCAGAAGTTATCTTTCACGATTCATTAAAATGAATGAGCTTTACTTACGGCCACACCAGATTCTTTTACCTAGTTTTCCTCCTTTTACAGATGGCCATCACACTATACCCTTCAAGGACACTTCACAATAGAGAAAACGGCGCAGACGTGCAGCAGGGCCCCACATTAAGGTTTCTTTTTTAGATTAAGACCCTGTGTAAACCTTTTTATCTCTTTTTGTTTTATACTTTCCTGGCATGTAAAATGTCCAAGAAAGATATCGGCATTACCTGTAAATATACGGCTCGCCGTACTAAAGTGGATGTTATAGAAGTAGCCTGGTCCGTATTGTGTTTTGAGATTTATGCTCTCACCACCTATGTTCTTTCCCCACGTCAGACTGCCATATGTGCCTTGATTCCAGGGTCTATCACCAGGGGCTGTATTCATCCCGGTGTATATTGAAAAGTCCAAACACCTATAGGGAGTGTTCGGCATCGCGAGTTTGGCCTTATATGCATCAGCTCCGAATCATGTCTTTGGTCAATAGTTGGGTTGCCCGGCTCCTGTTCTTACTACCTTACGTTCTGCTATATCGGCTAGGGTAGTAAAGGGAGAACTACTGCGATTGTGTCCTGGTTCATCCGGATGAGCACCTTAGTAGAGAAAGCCGAAAACTGACTGTCATGATGCGGCGAGAGCTTGTCAACCACTCGATGACTAAGTAGAATCTTCGCGATTCCTTCCGCATTAACGAAGGACCGTTTTTCCGGTCATGTATGTAAACGCACCATATTCGGATAAACGCGAACATACCAGGGGCTATATCGTAGACCCACCATCAAACTCCTATGGCTAAGTAAAAGTGTTAAAGCCCTATAGTCCGATTGCCTGGTTCGCCGCACTGACACCTCCTTAAATGGACCAAGACGTTGGGCCAAGTGTGATCAAGTGCTTTTCCGAACACCACCGTGTTACACGCGAGGGGGCTGAAGCTGACGACTGGCAAACTTTCAGATTATATAAAAATGACCGCACAGGAGGCACCAAAACTTTTCAGGCAAAAGTATAAAAACATAGCCTTAAAACATATCATAACATTGTTTTTACAACTTCAGTACACTTCACTCAAACATAATATATTTCGAGCACTGACTTTCTATCAAGTGGCCACCTTCTAGGACATCTTCAAAGTAATGTTCTGGCATGTTAGGGTCCTTGCCTTCGGGTGGACTCTGCGCTGCGATATCGATGGCCTTAATCTTCACCTAATACGTCTTCACACAGGCAAGGGCCATCCGTGCACCTTCTATGCATGTTGACCGCTTAACAGCGTTGATACGCGGCGCCGCATTGACAAGTTGTTGCACCAAACCGAAATAACTATTCAGAATTGGCTCGGTCGGCCATAGCCAGGCTATGACGTCCTTCATGGCAATTCCGGACATCTTGTGGAGCTCGGCCCACTGTGACATCTGTTCGTTCAACAGTGGACACTTTGGTGTGTCTAATTGCGACCAGAATAGCTTTTCCGTCGACTGTCCTTCTTGCGCGTGGAAAAATTGATTCGCATCGACAACACTCTTCGGCAGGTCCAAAAAGGCGTCTGGAGAACTCCACAACTGATTAAGCGGGGCATACTTATGATCGCCAAACTTAGTTTGCAATAAAAAGGGCTTACCAGCCGCGATCTCCCCAGGTTGTCGGATCTCCTCCCGAGATGCTCTAGACTCAGACCGGGCTTCCCTCGCCTCTTGTAAGGCCTTCTCAAGATCGGACGCCTTGGCTTTGTTATCTTTCTCAAGAACTTGGCATCGGCTAGTGGCATCCTTCAGCTCAAGTGCAACAGCAAATATTCTCTCCTCGCACTGACGTTGAGCAGCCTGCTCGGCCTTTAATTCGACGGCTACCTTTTCGGCAGCCACATTACTCATCCTGGCTTGCTCCTTGGCCCGGGCAAGTTCAGCCCGAAGGGTCTCAAATGCGGCGGCACTATCTGCAGTTATGCACATACAAATTCTCAGTGTCACACTCATTTCATAATCCTAGCATGTACTAAGTACCCCAAAGACATACCCTGCGCCTCGTCGAGCCGCCTATTAATAAGCGTGATGTCATCATCCGCTACATCAACTTTCTGCTTCAGATGTGCTACCTCTGTAGCTTGGGTAGTTGCCACGGATGTAACAACCTATGTTTCAATTAGTCATATCATTTCCTGGGCATATATTTTTGATCCTCTAGTCGCCTCCCTTTGGATGTCAACCAGAGTCTCAGGGGCTACTATCTATACACAAGTACAATTTACACTTATAACATAAATGAAATTACACTACATACCTCGAAACCTCTTAGTAGGCTCGTAAAGGCTTCATTCAATCCGCTTTTCGTGGACCGAACTGTTTCAACCACCGTACCCATCAAGGTATGATGTTCCTCTGGGACGGACACATGTTGCAACATGTCCATCAATATATCCGACGCCTCCAGATCCGGAACTCGTTGCGTCGTCCCTCAGACATTGGATAGGCCGGGACTTTTGTTGTTCCCCGTAGGGGCCACACACCCTGGACCTTGGGCGACCGAAGTATTACCTTCGGTCCCGGTCTTCACTGCCCCTTACGTCACTCATTGATCGGGAAAGACCCTCCAAGATGACACCTCGGCGTTGTCTGCCTTATCAGGCAGGGAGATCTGTGGAGGCGCCTCGCTCTCCATCATCTCCGGAAGAAGATCCCCTGAAGAGGAGGACTGTTGAGGAGAGCTGCGTACCGGACTACAAACATGTATTTAAAATGTTACCCTTATAGCCAGGAAAGAACGTGATATGTTTAAAATGCCCTGGTTCACTTACGATTCGGCTAAGGGTCTATTTTTACAGAGTGACTGCGTGTCAGCATCACCCCCTGACTGGGATATCTTCCCCCGGTTAGAAGCTTCTCTCTTCAAGTCTTCAGAGGCGGTCCGCTTCTTCCCATGAGGAGGAGGGATGTCAGCTTGCCCTTCCCTTCCATCTCCGGAAGTGGAAGTTCCGATCTCCCCGGACAAATTGCCTGTTGTGCCTCCAGAATGGAGGCCACCTTGGGCCTCTTCACTCTCCTCCTTATCTTTCCCCGCCGGCACTTGATATGGTGCCGAGGCCAACATCCTTGTTAACATCGGATTTTGGGGAGTGGAGCTGAACACCTAATTCTCGTTGCCTTCTTTATCCAGCCCTGGTTGAGTAGGGTTTTATCAGTACACTGTTATTGAGGAATTCAACTAAACTATGTTCTGGAGTTAAGTGCTTACCGGGGTATCCGGATGATTGCAGTCCAGACTGAGATCTTCTATAGTATTCGTCCATTGTTTTCGTGCGCCGAAGAATAATTTCCACATCCCTCTGAGCATTGTGCCAGAGAAGTTTTGAAGGGTCCGTGGACCTTTGGGGTTGAACTCCCACATACAAAGAGGACGCCGCTGACATGGTAGGATCCGGCGGACTAGCATTACTTCGATTACATTGGTAAGACCGGTGTCCTTTTCAATAAGGCTCTGAATGCGACTTCGAATGTCTGCACTTCATCAATAGATCCCCAGTCCAGCCCCTTGTTAATCCACGATGCAAGCTGTAAAGGAGGGCCATATCTGAACGCAGGTGTGGCTGCCCACTTTTTACCACGGGGTTCGGTAATGTAAAACCACTCCCGTTGCCATAGGTCAGAAGATTCTGCGAAGGAGCCCTTTGGCCAGGGAGAAGTGGTAAGCTTGCTTATTGAAGCACCTCCGCACTCCACTTCTTTCCTGTCGATTACCTTCATATTCACGTTAAAGGTCTTAAGACATAAGGTGAAGTGTGGGGAAATGCGGAGGAAGGCCTCGCACGTGATGATGAACATCGAGATGTGGAGGAAGGAGTCTAGAGCTAGATCATGGAAATCTAGTCCGTAATAAAACATGAGCCCTCGAACGAAGGGATGAAGAGCAAAGCCAAGCCCTCGGAGGAAGTGAGAGATAAACACAACCCTCTCATTGGATATGGGAGAAGGAATAACCTGCCCTTGAGCAGGAAGCCTCTGGAGGATTTCCGAAGTCAAGTATCTTGCCCCCAGAGCTTCAAGATATCCTCCTCTATGACAGAAGAGGCCATCCACCAGCCTTAAAGGCTGGGTCCGGACATGGCTGGAAGCTCGAAGCAACTGGATTGACCCTTGGGTGTTGGAACTTGAGGTGGGAGGTAGAGGAAAGGATTGTCGTGGAAAGAAAAGGACATGTCTCAGCCCCTTTATAAAGGCGACAAATATCAAACGTCCCCTCCGCGGCCTTAAAACATGCCTATTCCCAAGGAATCATGCCAACAGAACGGTTGGGTTACCCATGCCCGTGTTGATGAAAATCCCGCAATAAGGGGACATGATCTCTGCTTTGACATGACGTGCCAATAGAAACAGCCTCTCAAAACATGGAGTGGCAGGCTAGAAAACGATTCAAAATCAAGGCCGGGTGATGATGTAATGTCATGCTACAAAAGTTGTCAGTGGATTGGACTCATGGGATATTATACTCTCTACGGTGGTATGTGGAATCTGTTTTGCAGAGCCGGACGCGATTCTTGTGTTCAAAATCTACTTTGAAGTATTCCGGGAAGGAACCTGCGTTGCAATGCTGAAAACAAACTGCGCGCCGGACTCATCGTCATTGAAGCCTGGTTCAGGGACTACTGAGGAGGCCTGGATTAAGGGGTCCATGGATAGCCGGACTATATACATGGGCCAGACTTTTGGGCTATGAAGATACAAGACAGAAGACTTCGTCCCGTGTCTGGATGGGACTCTCCTTTGCGTGGATGGCAAGCTTGGTGATTCGGATATGTAGATTCCTTTCTTTGTAACCGACTTTGTGTAACCCTAGCCCCCTGCTGGTGTCTATATAAACCGAAGGGTTTAGTCTATAGGGAGGACAACAATCATAATCTCATAGGCTAGACTTCTAAGGTTTAGCCATTACGATCTCGTGGTAGATCAACTCTTGTAATACCCATATTCATCTAGATCAATCAAGCAGGAAGTAGGGTATTACCTCCATAGAGAGGGCCCGAACCTGGGTAAACATTGTGTCCCCCGCCTCCTATTACCATTAGCCTTAGACGCACAGTTTGGGACCCCCTACCCGAGATCCGCCGGTTTTGACACCGACTATGGGCACCGGAGGTGAGCCGAGGAGGGCACAACCCACCAGGGCGCGCCTGGGCTCCCTAGCGCGCCCAGGTGAGTTGTGCCCACCTGGTGGGGGCCCTCTGGTGGATATTTGCTCCAGTATTTCTTAAATAATCCATAAAAATTCTCTGTGGAGGTTCAACTTGTTTGGAGTTGTGCAGAATAGGTAGCCTGACGTAGCTTTTTCACGTCCAGATTTCCAGCTGCCAAAATTCTCCCTCTTAGTGTGTACCTTGCAAATTATGAGAGAAAAGGCATTCGAATTACTCCAAAAAGCATTATTATGGATACAAACATTATAAACAACAGTAAGAAAACATGATGCAAAATGGACGTATAATTACACACCTCGATCAACCATCACAGTGCTTAGGCGAAGCCCTGCGTCGGTAGCATCATCATCACCGTCACCATGCCGTCATGCTGACGGAACTCACCCTTGTCTTCAACTGGATCAATAGCACGAGGGACGTCATCGAGCTGAACGTGTGCTGAATGCGAAGGTGCCATACGTTCGGTACTTGGATCGGTTGGATCGTGAAGACGTTCGACTACATCAACCGCGTTATTGAAACGCTTCCGCTTTTGGTCTACGAGGGTACGTGGACACACTCTCCCCTCTCGTCGCTATCCATCACCTAGATAGATCTTGCGTGATCGTAGGAAAAATTTGAAATTACCGCGTTCCCCAACAACATGGCCCAAAGGGGCATTCATCGAGACTGTCAAGGTGTGGCAGCAGGAGTGGTTCTACATCACCGAACCCTGTCGCGCCAACTGGGTGGCCATTCCTGAGTTCATATCCGGACTCCCTATGAGACTTACCTCGTGGACCGCTAAGGGCATTGATTGGGGGTCCCAGACGGAGGTGAAGATGCTGTAGAAGCGCATCACCAATGTGCTGGGCACGAACATCGGCCTCACTAATGTGGTGCAGATCACGCTCTTCTGTTGTGTCCTTCCCTGCCAACGCCGGGCCTCCCCCATGTGGGAGTTCAATCCGGAGGAGCCGTGGACCCTGAAGCGCTTCTTCGGCACTACGCATGAAGAAATATGGAAGCTTCTCTTCAAGGCCCAGAAGAACTGGCCCATGAAGACCGAGGACAACGAACTCGACATCGAGAATCCGGCCTCAGAGGTAATCATTAGTTTTTCTGAAGTCCTATTCAGTTGATGTTTCAATAAAGATCTTATCACCTATTTTCTACACAGGGCTGGACAGCAAAGGCGGAGTGGATCGATTGTTCGACTCCGCTGCCAGAGGATCCAACCACTCCCCAGTTGACAGAGATGCTGGTCCCAATGCCCTATCAGGCACCGGAGAAGAAGGGCAAGGAGGCCAGGCCCCCGCCGTAGAGGTCCTTCGGACACTGTGTCCGGAGAGACCGAAATCCCCTCCTCCCATGAGGGAGACGAGGAAGAGGAGGAGAAGGTGGTGGTGGTGGAAAGCGACTCCCCTCGCAAGGGAGGACGAAGAAGAGGACTGCCTTCAAAGACCCGAAGGGGATGGTGCCGAAGAGAGGGAAGATAACCCTCTCGGACAGTTCGGACTCAGAGTACGAACACATCCCCAAGAAACCTCCCAGGGTGAAGCCCGTGGCCGAATCGTAAGTATTCATATCCTTATTGTTCGTCTTCAGCTTACCTGCCTCTATTATGTAAGTTATATTGTTATCTGCCTTTCAGCCCTCCCCGCGAGATTTCGCACACTCCCATGTCGGAAGGGAACTCCCTGCCACCTGAGTAGGAGGACAGCGGCATGCCACCACGTGCCCCCTCGCCTACTGCCATGGAGCACACTAAGGTGTTGTCCTAAAGGACTTCTCCTGGGCGAGGAGGGGCGGACGAGGCCGTCGAGAAGGTGCCTGAGGTTAACACCTCGGTCGCCAAAGACCTGGGGGAGGCAACCCCCATGACAACCAATGGTGGGGAGCCACATCAGTCCGGGCCCACGCGGAACACCATTCCGGAGACCATCGCGGCTCCGGGGTTGGGTATGCAGCCCCCTTCGAGAGAGGGGGAGGAGCAACAACTCCATCAGCAGCCTCCGTTAACCTGGAGGTGGCTCATGCTCTGGAGGAAGCACTGCAAAGTGCTTCCGTCATGGAGAAGCACCGCACCTTGATGGGTGCGGTTATGGAAAAGGTTTAGTCTGCAAAAAGTGGACCGAATGAAGCCTTCTGCAGCCTACTGACGGGCTTTGAGGTATGCAACGTACTACTCTAAAAAACTTTTCATATGAAAGGATGAACCTGTGTCTAGACAGTAGCCTCTAAGACTCTGTCCAGATTAGGACAATCCGGATAGAGGATCCCTATAATAATTCAGACATTAATATACTATGCTAATTGTGTAACAAGCATCCATGTTGGTGGCTACTGCCCATGCCGCAGAGGTTTCCGAGCTCAATCAGAAGCTTCAAGTGGCCAATGAGGAGCTCGACCGCATTAACAAGCGGTTTGAGGAAACGCAAGGTATGCGGAAGTTTCAAAGAAGGAATTCATTTTAATATCAGAAGTGATATCTATGGTGAGTCTTTTAACTCATGTTATTTTATGATTATGATCATAGTTGGCACAGTTGAGGTCGAGTCCCTCAAAAGTGCGCTTGCCCAAGCCAAGAAGGAGGCGGAGGTGAACAAGGCAGCCGCTGATAAAGCGGCTGGGAGCTGAAGGTGGAGCAGATTGCCCACCGCCAACATGAAGCTCGGATTGCCGAAGTCGAGCAAGAGCTGAAGGACACCATCGACAAGTGCAAGTCCTTGGAGCAGAAGACTTCAGACTAAGCGTCCGAACTTGCCAAGGCTCTCCAGGATGCCAAAGAGGCCTGGATCGAGTCCCAGAGTGCTCGCGAGGAGATCCAGCAGGCGTGGCAGATAGCGGCTAGTAAGGCCTTTCTTTTGCAAAGTAAGTTTGGAAGTAAGAGGTACATCTTGATTACCTAAGTTTGGAGTGCTCCAGGCGCATTTGCGGATCTTCCGAGGAGCGTTGCCGTTGCCGTGCAATATTTTCGAGCCCAGGAGGGGAGCTCAACTGAGAAGCTGTTCTGGTCGCAGTATCTCGCGCCGGAGCATCCGACGCCTCTAAGCGACCAGGTGAAGCAGATGATGGAGCTGCATAGGGTGGCCGGCGTGGCCATGAAGGATCTAATAGTCCAGCTTTGGCCAGCTGAGCCCAATCCCAGCAGCTACTACGGCCTTGTGAAGCGGTTTGTTGATGCACGGCCTCAGATCGATGCTATAAAGCGTTCGGCCTGCATAGAAGGTGCCCGGATGGCCTTCGCCCGTGTCAAGATGCAATGGGCGAAGATGAAGGCCACCGAAGTGGCCATCGCAGGTCCGCCTGAAGGCAAAGATCATTCGGAAGCCGGAGAGGTACTTTGACGGCATCCTAGAAGGAGCCCGCATAGTAGATGGCCAATGTTCAAAGGATGTCGTGTTTGATTAGATATATCCGGGTTGTAAAAACTATGTTATGGGTCTGTACTATGATTGCGCCTTTTGTTTTTGTTAATTTATCCTCGTGTGCCAACGTTTATATTTCTGAAAGTTTTCCAGTCCTCGGCTTCTGCCCCCAGGTAAATGTTATCGGGGTATTCTATGTAACGCGTAACCGCACATTATCCAACGTCTTGGTCCATAAAGGAGGCGTCCGCAGAGTGAACCAGGCAATCAGACTATTCGGCTTTAGTACCTTCACTTGGCCATAGGAGTCTATCGGTGGGGCTAAGTACTAGCCCCTATTGCGTGTGCGGCTATCTGGATTACGGTGCAACGCGGCTGGTCGAAGCCCAGCCCCTCGTATGACATGACAAGAATCGCTAACAATTTGTAGTATAACACTAAGTCACCGGATCGCTGACCAGCGCTCGCTTATCATGACAGTCAGTTTTCGGCTTTCTCTACTGAGGTACTTGACCGGATGAACCAGAAATACAATCGCACTAGTTTTCCCTTTACTACCTTATCCGAACAGGCAGAACATAAGGTGGTAAGCATAGGAGCCGGGCAACCCAACTATAGACCCAAGACATGATTCGGAGTTGATGCATATAATGCAATATCCAGGACGCTGAAGAGCTCCCTATAGGTGTTCGGACTTTGGAATGTGCAAGGCCAAATACAACACCCTACGTTAAGTCCGGACTAAAGCACGTGCGTCACTCTGAGGTAGGGAGGGAATACAGATGATAATATAACATAAGTATCGAACAAAAGTGGTGATCATCTGCTTCCTTTATATCCTGATTAATACGTCAAGACGCGGTTCAACAGATAATGCCATGAATATTATGGTCATATTACATGCCAAAAATTTACATAAGGAAAGGTTAACACAGGGCCTAAAAGTAGCGGTTTGAAGATCCCAGTGGTGCCCTGCCACACGTGTGCGCCGTTTCTCCTTGGTAGTGAATCCTTTAAGAGGAAGATTAGGTGGTTGTCTGCAAAAAAGAGAAAGAGGGGCCTGGGAAGGAGCCCTCATGCAACCGTACAGCCGGTAGGTTTTCTAATGAACCTGCAGCAAGAAAAAATATGTAAGGTCCGGATAGGGTCGAGCCGCACTATGGACATTTTCTGCAGTGTACCTCCGGCATTGCCCAAGGTATTTCAAGTGCGTAGTTATGTACGCGCGGTACATATAACACAACCTTATGGGGCAATCGGCAGAGGCCGAACTGCTATTTGAGGTCCGGGTCCATCGAGCTATCGCAATGAGATGTGGACCGGACTCGTTTAGCGATGTCATTGGTCTTGATGACCGATAAATTGTTTAGCTTGATGAGGCCGCCATGCACCTCGGCTTCTCGGGCCACGGTGTGCTCTTTCGTACGGAGGGAGCGCTCCATATTTCCATTGACTGTGATGATGCCATGTGGCCTGGACATTTTGAGCTTCAAATAAGCGTAGTGCAGGACTGCGTTAAAGCGGGTGAAAGCAGTTCGTCCGAGCAATGTGTGATCACCACTGCGGAAGGGGATGATGTCGAAGATCAATTCTTTGCTTCAGAAATTGTCTAGAGAGCCGAATACCGCTTCCAATGTTAAGGAGCCCGTGCAACGGGCCTCCACATCGGGTATCACTCCTTTGAAGGTAGTCTTACTAGGCTTGATTCTTGACGGGTTGATACCCATTTTATGGACAGTGTCTTGATATATCAAATTAAGACTGATGTCGCCGTCCATAAGGACTATAGTGAGGTGGTATCCGTCGATGATAGGATCGTGTACCAGGGCAGCCAAACCTCTGTGAAGGATACTGGTTGGGTGGTCCCTGCGATCAAAGGTGATCGGACAAGCCGACCATGGGTTAAATTTTGGGGCGACAGGCTCTACGGCGTAGACGTCCCTTAGTGCGCGCTTGCGCTCCCTCTTGGGGATGTGGGTTACATAAATCATGTCCACCGTTTTCACCTCGGGGGGAAACTGCTTCTGACCCCCAGTGTTCGGTTGACGAGGCTCATCATCGTCCTCGCTTGGAGGTCCTTTCCCCTTATGTTCGGTATTTAACTTACCGGCTTGTTTGAAAACCCAGCAATTTCTATTAGTGTGATTGGCAGGCTTGTTGGGGGTGCCATGAATCTGACAAGGCCTCTTGAAGATTTTGTCCAAATTGGATGGGCCGTCTCTATTACCCTTGAAAGATTTCTTCTGTTGACCGGGTTTGGAACCACTAAATCCGGCGTTGACTGTCGTGTCTTCTGTGTCGTTGTTACTGTTCCGGCGCTTGTTTTTATTGCGGTGTGGTTTGCCATTTCCGTCCCTGGCCTCAAAAGTGCGAGGGTCGCTGGAACTGTTCCTTCTACGAGCTAGCCAGCTATCTTTGCCCGCACAGAAGCGGTTCATAAGTGTTGTAAGGGTTTCCATGGTTTTTGGCTTTTCCTGTCCGTGGTGTCAGGCAAGCCATTCATCACAGACACTATGCTTGAAGGCTGCAAAGGCTTCGGCGTCTGAACAGTCCACGATTTGGTTCTTTTTAATGAGGAACCGATTCCAAAGTTTGCGAGCTGACTCTCCAGGCTGCTGGACTATGTGACTTAGGTCGTCAACATCCAGTGGATGGACATAAGTGCCCTGAAAGTTGGCCCGGAAAGCATCTTCCAAATCTTCCCAACTCCTAATGGAGTTCTCTGGGAGGCTATTCAACCAGTGCCGTGTTGGTCCCTTCTACTTTAGGGGAAGGTGTTTAATGGCGTGGAGGTCAACTTCATGAGCTATGTGAATGCGGATAAGAAAATCCTCAGTTCATACGGCAGGGTCTGTCATTCCTAGTACTGCTCGATGTTCACGGGTTTGAACCCTTCTGGAAACTGGTGCTGCATTACTTCATCGGTAAAGCACATAGGGTGTGCGACACCTCTATACCTGGCGACATTGTGAAGGAAATATGCCCTAGAGGCAATAATAAAGTTATTATTTATTTCCTTATTTCATGATAAATGTTTATTAGTCATGCTAGAACTGTATTAACCAGAAACTTAGTACATGTGTGAATACATAGACAAACAGAGTGTCACTAGTATGCCCCTACTTGACTAGCTCGTTGAATCAAAGATGATTAAGTTTCCTAGCCATAGACATGAGTTATCATTTGATTAACGGGATCACATCATTAGAGAATGATGTGATTGACTTGACCCATTCCGTTAGCTTAGCACTTGATCGTTTAGTATGTTGCTATTGCTTTCTTCATGACTTATACATGTTCCTATGACTATGAGATTATGCAACTCCCGAATACCGAAGGAACACTTTGTGTGCTACCAAACGTCACAATGTAATTGGGTGATTATAAAGGTGCTCTACAGGTGTCTCCGATGGTACTTGTTGAATTGGCATAGATCGAGATTAGGATTTGTCACTCTGATTGTCCGAGAGGTATCTCTGGGCCCTCTCGGTAATGCACATCACTATAAGCCTTGCCAGCAATGTGACTTATGAGTTAGTTGCGAGATGATGCATTACGTAACGAGTAAAGAGACTTGCCGGTAACGAGATTGAGCTAGGTATTGAGATATCGGCGATCGAATCTCGGGCAAGTAACATACCGATGACAAAGGGAACAACGTATGTTGTTATGCGGTTCGACCGATAAAGATCTTCGTAGAATATGTAGAAGCCAATATGGGCATCCAGGTTCCGCTATTGGTTATTGACCAGAGAGGTGTCTCGGTCATGTCTACATAGTTCTCGAACCCGTAGGGTCCGCACGCTTAACGTTCGTTGACGATGTAGTATTATATGAGTTATGTATGTTGGTGACCGAATGTTGTTCGGAGTACCCGATATGATCACGTACATGACGGAACTCCGGAATGGCCCGGAGATAAAGATTGATATATGGGATAATAGTGTTTGGTCTCCGAAAGGGTTCTAGAATTCACCGGAAGGGGTTCCGGATGTTTCCCGAAATGTTTGGGTACGAGAACACTTTATTTGGGCCAAAGGGGAAAGCCCACAAGGTTTTTGGAAAGCGCAAAAGGTAGTTTTGCAGAGTCCAGGGGCCAGACGCCAGGGTCCCTGGCGTCCGGGTCCAGACGCCGGGAACCCTGGCGTCTGGCCCTGGAGTTCGAGAAGGACTCTTGCCTTTCGGGTGAAACCGACTTTGTGGAGGCTTTTACTCCAAGTTTTGAGCCCAAGGCTCAACAAATAAATAGAAGGGCAGGGCTAGCACCCAAGGCACATCAAGAAACACCAAGCCATGTGCCGGCAACCCCATCCCCTCTAGTTTACCCTCCGTCATAGTTTCCGTAGTGCTTAGGCGAAGCCCTGCGGAGACTGTTCTTCACCGACACCATCACCACGCCGTCGTGCTGTCGGAACTCATCTACTACTTTGCCCGTATTGCTGGATCAAGAAGGCGAGGACGTCATTGAGCTGAACGTGTGTTGAACGCGGAGGTGCCGTACGTTCGGTACTTGATCGGGACGGATCGTGAAGGTGTACGACTACATCAACCGCGTTGATAAACGCTTCCGCTTAGCGATCTTCAAGGGTATGAAGATACACTCCCCCTCTCGTTGCTATGCATCACATAGATAGATATTACGTGATCATAGGAAAGTTTTGAAATTACTACGTTCCACAACAGTGGCATCCGAGCCAGGTTTATGCGTAGATGTTATATGCACGAGTAGAATACAAGTGAGTTGTGGGCGATACAAGTCATACTGCTTACCAGCATGTCATACTTTGATTCGGCGATATTGTTGGATGAAGCGGCTCAGACCGACATTACGCGTACGCTTACGCAAGACTGGTTCTACCGACGTGCTTTGCACAAAGGTGGCTTGTGAGTGTCTGTTTCTCCAACTTTAGTTGAATCGAGTGTGGCTACGCCCGGTCCTTGTTGAAGGATAAAATAGCACACTTGACAAAAAATTGTTATGGTTTTGATGCGTAGGTAAGAGCGGTTCTTGCTAGAAACCCATAGCAGCCACGTAAAACTTGCAACAACAAAGTAGAGGACGTCCAGCTTGTTTTTGCAGGGCTTGCTGTGATGTGCTATGGTCAAGCATGATGTGATATAATTTGTTGTATGAGATTGTCATGTTTTGTAACAAAGTTATCGGCAACTGGCAGGAGCCATATGGTTGTCGCTTTATTGTATGAAATGCAATCGCCATGTAATTGTTTTACTTTATCACTAAGCGGTAGCGATAGTCGTAATAACAATAGGTGGCGAGACGACAACGATGCTACGATGGAGATCAAGGTGTCGCGCCGGTGACGTTGGAGATCATGATGATGCTTCAGTGATGGAGATCATGAGCACAAGATGATGATGGCCATATCATGTCACATATTTTGATTGCATGTGATGTTTACCCTTTATGCATCTTATTTTGCTTAGTATGGCGGTAGCATTATAAAATGATCCCTTACTAAATTTCAAGGTACAAGTGTTCTCCCTGAGTATGCACCGTTGCTATAGTTCATCGTGCCGAGACACCACGTGATGATCGGGTGTGATAAGCTCTACGTTCACATACAACGGGTGCAAGCAAGTTTTGCACACGCAGAATACTCGGGTTAAACTTGACGATCCTAGCATATGCAGATATGGCCTCGGAACACTGGAGACCGAAAGGTCGAGCGTGAATCATATAGTAGATATGATCAACATAGTGATGTTCACCATTGAAAACTACTCCATCTCACGTGATGATCAGACATGGTTTAGTTGATTTGGATCATGTGATCATTTAGATGACTAGAGGGATGTCTATCTAAGTGGGAGTTCTTAAGTAATATGATTAATTGAACTTTAATTTATCATGAACTTAGTCCTGATAGTATTTTGCAAATTATGTTGTAGATCAATAGCTCGCGTTATAGTTTCCCTATGTTTTTTATATGTTCCTAGAGAAAACTAAGTTGAAAGATGATAGTGGCAATGATGCGGACAGGGTCCGTGATCTGAGGTTTGTCCTCATTGCTGCACAGCAGAATTATGTCCTTGATGCACAGCTAGGTGATTGACCTATTGCAAGAGCAGATGCAGACGTTATGAACGTTTGGCTAGCTCAATATGATGACTACTTGATAGTTTAGTGCACCATGCTTTACAGCTTAGAACCGGGACTTCAAAAATGTTTTTGAAACATCACGAAGCATATGAGATGTTCCAAGAGCTGAAATTGGTGTTTCAGACTCATGCTCGTGTCAACAGGTATGAGACTTTTGACAAGTACTTTGCCTAAAAGATGGAGGATAATTGCTCAACTAGTGAGCATATGCTCAGAATGTTTGGGTACTACAATCACTTGAATCAAGTGGGAGTTAATCTTCCAGATAAGATAGTGATTGACAGAGTTCTCTAGTCACCATCACCAAGTTACTGGAACTTCGTGATGAACTATAGTATGCAAGGGATGACGAAAACGATTCCCGAGCTCTTCGTGATGTTGAAATCGACGAAGGTAGAAATCAAGAAAGAGCATCAAGTGTTGATGATTGACAAGACCACTAGTTTCAAGAAAAGGGCAAAGGGAAAAGAAAGGGAACTTCAAGTAGAATGACAAGCAAGTTGTCACTCCCGTGAAGAAGCTCTAAGCTGGACCAAAGCCTGACACTGAGTGCTTATACTGCAAAGGAAATGGTCACTGGAAGCGGAAATGCCCTGAATATTTGGTAGATAAAAAGATGGCAAAGTGAACAAGGGTATATTTGATATACAGGTTATCGATGTGTACCTTACTAGTGTTTATAGTAGCCCCTGGGTATTTGATGCTTGTTCGGTTGCTAAGATTAGTAAACTCGAAACAGGAGTTACAGAATAAACAGAGACTAGTTGAGGGTGAAGTGACGATGTGTGTTGGAAGTGGTTCCAAGATTGATATGATCATCATCGCACACTCCCTATACTTTCTAGATTAGTGTTGAACCTAAATAAATGTTATTTGGGTTTGCGTTGAGCATAAATATGATTGGATCATGTTTATTGCGATATGATTATTCATCTAAGACAGAGAATAAATTGTTATTCTATTTACATGAATAAAACCTTCTATGGTCATACACCCAATGTTGATGGTTTATTGAATCTTGATCATAGTGATGCACATATTCATAATATTGATGCCAAAAGATGCAAAGTTGATAATGATAGTGCAACATATTTGTGGCACTGCCGTTTAGGTCATATCGGTGTAGAGCGCATGAAGAAACTCCATAAAGATGGACTTTTCAAATCACTTGATTATGAATCATTTGATGCTTGCGAACCGTGCCTTATGGGCAAGATGACTAAAACTCTGTTCTTCAGAACAATGGACCGAGCAACTGACTTGCTGGAAATAATACATACCAATGTATGCGGTCCAATGAGTATTGAGGCTCGTGGTGGGTATCATTATTTTCTTACCTTCACAGATGATTTGAGCAGATATGGTTATATCTACTTAATGAAACATAAGTCTGAAACATTTGAAAAGTTCAAAGAATTTCAAAGTGAAGTGGAGAATCATCGTAACAAAAAATAAAGTTTCTACATCTGAACGTAGAGGAGAATATTTGAGTTACGAGTTTGGCCTTCATTTAAAACAAAGTGGAATAGTTTCACAGCTCACGCCACATGGAACACCACAGCGTAATGGTGTGTCCGAACATCGTAACCGCACTTTATTGGATATGGTGCGATCTATGATGTATATTTCCAATTTACCACTGTCGTTTTGGCGTTATGCATTAGAGACAGTTGCATTCACGTTAAATAGGGCACCATCGAAATCCGTTGAGACGACGCCTTATGAACTGTGGTTTGGCAAGAAACCAAAGTTATCGTTTCTTCAAATTTGGGGCTGCGATGCTTATGTGAAAAAGCTTCAACCTGATAAGCTCGAACCCAAATCGGAGAAGTGTGTCTTCATAGGATACCCAAAGGAAATTGTTGGGTACACCTTCTATCACAGATCCAAAGGCAAAATCTTTGTTGCTGAAATAGATCATTTCTGGAGAAGAAGTTTCTCTCAAAAGAAGTGAGTGGGAGGAAAGTAGAACTTGATGAGGTAATTGTACCTTCTCCCGAATTGGAAAGTAGTTCATCACAGAAATCAGTTCCAGTGACTCCTACACCAATTAGTGAGGAAGCTAATGATGATGACCATAAAACTTCAGATCAAGTTATTACCGAAGCTCGTAGGTCTTCCAGAGTGCAATCCGCACCAGAGTGGTATGGTAATCCTATTCTGGAAGTCATGTTACTAGACCATGATGAACCTACGAACTATGAGGAAGCGATGATGAGCCTAGATTCCGCGAAATGGCTTGAGGCCATGAAATCTGAGATGGGGTCCATGTATGAGAACAAAGTGTGGACTTTGGTTGACTTGCCCGATAATCGGCAAGCCATAGAATATAAATGGATCTTCAAGAGGAAGACGGACGCTGATAGTAGTGTTACTATCTACAAAGCTCGACTTGTCATAAAAGCTTTTTCGACAAGTTCAAGGTGTTGACTACAATGAGATTTTCTCAACTGTAGCGATGATTAAATCCGTCTGAATCATGTTAGCAATTGCCATATTTTGTGAAATCTGGCAAATGGATATAAAAAATGCATTCCTTAAATGGATATTTCTTAAAGAAGAGTTGTATATGATGCAACCAGAAGGTTTTGTCGATCCAAAGGGTGCTAACAAAGTGTGCAAGCTCTAGCGATCCATTTGTGGACTGGTGCAAGCCTCTCGGAGTTGGAATATATGCTTTGATAAGTTGATCAAAGCATATAGTTTTACACAGACTTGCGGTGAAGCCTGTATTTACAGGAAAGTGAGTGGGAGCACTACAACCTTTCTGATAAGTATATGTGAATGACATATTGTTGATCAGAAATAATGTAGAATTTTCTGAAAAGCATAAAGGAGTGTTTGAAAGGAGTTTTTCAAAGAAAGACCTCGTTGAAGCTGCTTACACATTGAGCATCAAGATCTATAGAGATAGATCAAGACGCTTGATAAGATTTTTCAATAAGTACATACCTTGATAAGATTTTGAAGTACTTCAAAATGGAACAACCAAAGAAGGAGTTCTTGCCTGTGTTGCAAGGTGTGAAGTTGAGTAAGACTCAAAACCGACCATGGCAGAAAATAGAAAGAGAATGAAAAGTCATTCCCTATGCCTCAGTCATAGGTTCTATAAAGTATGCTATGATGTGTACCAGACCTATTGTGTACCTCGCCGGGAGTTTGGGAAGAGGGTACAATAGTGATCTAGGAGTAGATCACTGGACAGCGGTCAAAATTATCCTTAGTGGAATAAGGAAATATTTCTCAGTTATGGAGGTGATAAAGAGTTCGGCGTAAAGAGTTACGTCGATGCAAGCTTTGACACCGATCTGGATGACTCTAAGTCTCGATCTAGATACAAATGTAAAGTGGGAGCTATTAGCTAGAATAGCTCCGTGCAGAGCATTGTAGATATAGAAATTTGCAAAATACACATACAGATCTGGATGTGGCAAACCCGTTGACTAAACTACTCTCACAAGCAAAACATGATCACACCTAAGTACTCTTTGGGTGTTAATCACATGACGATGTGAACTCGATTACTGACTCTAGTAAACACTTTGAGGGTTGGTCACATCGCGATGTGAACTATGGGTGTTAATCACATGGTGATGTGAACTATTGGTGTTAAATCACATAGCGATGTGAACTAAATTATTGACTCTAGTGCAAGTGGGAGACTGAAGGAAATATGCCCTAGAGGCAATAATAAAGTTGTTATTTATTTCCTTATTTCATGATAAATGTTTATTATTCATGCTAGAATTGTATTAACCGGAAACTTAGTACATGTGTGAATACATAGACAAACAGAGTGTCACTAGTATGCCTCTACTTAACTAGCTCATTGAATCAAACATGGTTAAGTTTCCTAGCCATAGATATGAGTTTTCATTTGATTAACGGGATCACATCATTAGAGAATTATGTGATTGAATTGACCCATTCCGTTAGCTTAGCACTTGATCGTTTAGTATGTTGCTATTACTTTCTTCATGACTTATACATGTTCCTATGACTATGAGATTATGCAACTCTCGAATACCGGAGGAAGACTTTGTGTGCTACCAAACATCACAACATAACTGGGTGATTATAAAGGTGCTCTACAGGTGTCTCCGATGGTACTGTTGAGTTGGCATAGATCGAGATTAGGATTTGTCACTCTGATTGTCAGAGAGGTATCCCCGGGCCCATTCGGTAATGCACATCACTATAAGCCTTGAAAGCAATGTGACTAGTGAGTTAGTTGCGGGATGATGCATTACGTAACGAGTAAAGATACTTGCCGGTAACGATATTGAGCTAGGTATTGAGATATCGACGATCGAATCTCGGGCAAGTAACATACCGATGACAAAGGGAACAACGTATGTTGTTATGCGGTTCGACCGATAAAGATCTTCGTAGAATATGTAGGAGCCAATATGGGCATCCAGGTTCCGCTATTGGTTATTGACTAGAGAGGTGTCTCGGTCATGTCTACATAGTTCTCGAACCCGTAGGGTCCGCACGCTTAACGTTCGTTGACAATATAGTATTATATGAGTTATGTATGTTGGTGACTGAATGTTGTTCGGAGTCCTGGATATGATCACGGACATGACGAGGAACTCCGGAATGGTCCGAAGATAAAGATTGATATATGGGATAATAGTGTTTAGTCTCCGGAAGGGTTTCGGAATTCACCGGAAGGCGTTCGGGATGTATCCCAAAATGTTTGGGTACGAGAACACTTTATTTGGGCCAAAGGGGAAAGCCCATAAGATTTTTGGAAAGCGCAAAAGGAAGTTTTGCGGAGTCCAGGGGCCAGACGCTAGGGTCCCTGGCATCTGGGTCCATACGCCGGGAACCCTGGTGTCTGGCCCTGGAGTCCGAGAAGGACTCTTGCCTTTCGGGTGAAACCGACTTTGTGGAGGCTTTTACTCCAAGTTTCGACCCCAAGGCTCAACATATAAATAGAGGGGCAGGGCTAGCACCCAAGACACATCAAGAAACACCAAGTCGTGTGCCGGCAACCCCGTCCCCTCTAGTTTATCCTCCGTCATAGTTTCCGTAGTGCTTAGGCGAAGCCCTGCGAAGATTGTTCTTCACCAGCACCGTCACCATGCCGTCGTGTTGCCGGAACTCATCTACTACTTCGCTCGTCTTGCTGGATCAAGAAGGCGAGGACGTCATCGAGCTGAACGTGTGCTGAACGCGGAGGTGCCGTACATTCGGTAATTGATCGAGACGGATCGTGAAGGTGTACGACTACATCAACCGCGTTGATAAACGCTTCCGCTTAGCGATCTTCAAGGGTATGAAGATATACTCCCCCTCTCGTTGCTATGCATCACATAGATAGATCTTGCGTGGTCGTAGGAAATTTTTGAAATTACTGCATTCCCCAACACATTGCGATGGTGTTCGGATGACATATGTGTTCGGTGCTGGCCCGAACTTGATTATGCTCATCGCGCCAGGTTTGGTGGCCGTCATCTCGTGCCGGAGCATGTCCTCTGGATCCATAGATTGTTCTAGTATGTCCGGCTTTATTGGTCAGGTCCTGACGTAAGTCATATGTGTAGTCCGGGGCCGCTGTCTCTTTGCCTCTACGGTGAGGAGGTGTGGGCTGATGTTCGGTGTGATGACCTGTTTTGTCCCGTCCACGTGGCGATCGGTGTGGTTGATCAGCATAATTGTATTTCGACGGTATTGGCTCGAGAGCTTCTTCGTCGAATTGTGGCAGCAGCCTGCACTTGGGGTAACTCTTTACTGGTTGCTCAAGGTCATATTGTGACGCCCCCGATTCAATCGTACACTAATCATGCAAGCAAATGTGCACGATCAAGATCAGGGACTCACGGGAAGATATCACAACACAACTCTACAAATAAAATAAGTCATACAAGCATCATAATACAAGCCAGGGGCCTCGAGGGCTCGAATACAAGTGCTCGATCATAGACGAGTCAGCGGAAGCAACAATATCTGGGTACAGACATAAGTTAAACAAGTTTGCCTTAAGAAGGCTAGCACAAACTGGGATGTAGATCGAAAGAGGCGCAGGCCTCCTGCCTGGGATCCTCCTAACTACTCCTGGTCGTCGTCAGCGGGCTGCACGTAGTAGTAGGCACCTCCGGTGTAGTAGGGGGTCGTCGTCGATGGTGGCGTCTGGCTCCAGGGCTCCAGCATCTGGTTGCGACAACCAGGTAGAAGGGAAAAGGGAAAAGAGGGAGAAAAGCAACCGTGAGTACTCATCCAAAGTACTCGCAAGCAAGGAGCTACACTACATATGCATGGGTATATGTGTAAGGAGGCCATATCGGTGGACTGAACTGCAGAATGCCAGAATAAGAGGGGGATAGCTAATCCTGTCGAAGACTACGCTTCTGGTAGCCTCCGTCTTGCAGCATATAGAAGAGAGTAGATTGTAGTCCTCCAAGTAGCATCTCCAAGTAGCATCTCCAGTAGCATCGCATAGCATAATCCTCCCCGGCAATCCTCTCCTCGTCGCCCTGCGGAAAAGCGATCACCGGGTTGTCTGTGGAACTTGGAAGGGTGTGTTTTTATTAAGTATCCGGTTCTAGTTGTCATAAGGTCAAGGTACAACTCCAAGTCGTCCTGTTACCGAAGATCACGGCTATTCGAATAGATTAACTTCCCTGCAGGGGTGCACCACATAGCCCAACACGCTCGATCCCATTTGGCCGGACACACTTTCCTGGGTCATGCCCGGCCTCGGAAGATCAACACGTCGCAGCCCCACCTAGGCTCAACAGAGAGGCCAGCACGCCGGTCTAAACCTAAGCGCACAGGGGTCTGGGCCCATCGCCCATAGCACACCTGCACGTTGCGTACGCGGCCGAAAGCAGAACTAGCCCCCTTAATACAAGAGCAGGCTTACGTTCCAATCCGGCGCGCGCCGCTCCGTCGCTGACGTCTGAAGTGCTTCGGCTGATACCACGACGCCGGGATACCCATAACTACTCCCACGTAGATGGTTAGTGCGTATAGGCTCGTAGCCGACTCAGATCAAATATCAAGATCTCGTTAAGCGTGTTAAGTATCCGCGAACGCCGAACAGGGCCAGGCCCACCTGTCTCCTAGGTGGTCTCAACCTGCCCTGCCGCTCCGCCACAAAGTAACAGTCGGGGGCCGTCGGGAACCCAGGCCCACCTCTACCGGGATGGAGCCACCTGTCCTTTCAGCCCCCTCGTCAGAATCACTTGCGGGTACTCAATGAGCTGACCCGACTTTAGTCACCATCTGTATAGTATGTATGTATGTATAGTATATACCCGTGATCACCTCCCAAGTGATCACGGCCCGATAGTATAGCAAGGCAGACTGACAAGAATGTAGGGCCAATGATGATAAACTAGCATCCTATACTAAGCATTTAGGATTGCAGGTAAGGTATCAACAGGTGTAGCAACAATGTTAGGCTATGCATCAGAATAGGATTAACGGAAAGCAGTAACATGCTACACTACTCTAATGCAAGCAGTATAGAGAAGAGTAGGCGATATCTGGTGATCAAAGGGGGGGCTTGCCTGGTTGCTCTGGCAAGAGAGAGGGGTCGTCAACTCCGTAGTCGAACTGGGCAGCAGCAGCGTCGGTCTCGTAGTCTACCGGAGAGAAGAGGGGGAAGAAATAATGAATACAAAGCAAACAAAGCACCACAAAATATATCAAGGCAATACGCGGTGTTCGGTGTGCCCTAACGCGGTAGTAGGTGATACCGGTGAAGGGGGGAAAACATCCGGGAAAGTATTCCCGGGGTTCCGTGTTTTCAGGCAGAGGAACGGAGGGGGAAAGTTGCGAGTTTGATATGTTAGGGGTGTGTGGTGGACGAACGGGCTGCGTATCCGGAATCGTCTCGTCGTTCTGAGCAACTTTCATGTTGAAATTATTTTAATCCGAGTTACGGATTAAAAGATATGATTTTTTTAAAGATTTTATTAATTTCTGGAATTTGATCAATTAATTATTTAATTCGAAAAATGGAATTATGACGTCAGCATGATGCCATGCTGACGTCAGCAGTCAACAGGGTTGACTAAGTCAAACTGACATGTGGGTCTAGTGGGACCCACCTGTCATACTCTGATTTAGGTTAACTAAGATTTAGCTAAACTAATTACCATTTAATTAAACTAACTAGTTAATTAGATTAATTAAACAGGATTAGTTAACTTAATTAATTGATTAACTAATTAAGTAATTATTTACTTAATTTTATTTATTTATTTTCTTCTTATTTTTTTTATATAAAAAAACGTTCTAGGCAGGGCCCATGTGTCATAGGCCCAGGGGGTCCATGCGGGTTAGCGGGCGCGCGGGCGTGCGGGTGCGGACGATGGGGCGCTGGAGGTGCCCGACCCGCACGAGGGCCAGCGGGCACGGAGGGGCGCCGGGCGCCGGCGATGGCACCGGCGAGGCCACGGCGGGGCAGCACCAGGCTGGGCGGCGCAGGCTGGAGGGGGGGTGGCGCGACCGAGCCGGTGCGGGGCAGCACGGCTTCCGCA